>NC_136990.1:5930919-6021912 GCF_032717465.1 Coenobita brevimanus
AAAAGTATTGGCCAGTACTCCTTCAAACTGTTCTCACCGGTAAAGCTCAAGTAACTTATGCATCTTTGCCTCAGGATCAATCTGATAATTATGATGTAGTTAAGAGCTTGATTCTTAAGGCCTATGAGCTTGTTCCTGAAGCCTATAGAGTAAAATTTAGGACAACTTACAAGCAAGATAAGCAATCCCATGTTGAGTATGCAAAAATCAAAGAAGATCTGTTAGAGCAGTGGTTAAATTCTAAGAATGTGGATTCTGATTTTGGTAAATTTAAGCAGATGATTTTGCTGGAGGACTTCAAGAGGTGTATTAGTAAAGATGTAAGCTTATATCTTGATGAGAAAAGAATAGATAATTTGTCTGATGCTGCAGTTTTACCTGATGAATATGTTCTCACTCACAAGAGATATTCTAGAGAAAAAGGGAAAGCTGAGAGTAAGTACGTTGCCTCTACTCAGAGTACAGGTAACAGGAAAGAGAATAAAGATGATGTTTCCCAGGAAGTAAATACCAGCTTCACCTCTAGATTTCAGAAAGTAAATGTACTTATTGTAGTAAGCTTTGTCATACTACGGAGAAATGTTTCAGGAGACAGCGTGATGTGAACAAAAAGGAGTCTTTAAATATTCAGTCAATTGGTCTAGTGTCCACCCTTGAGAGTTCCCATAATTCTTTAACTGAGTTAACTGAACCTGCTTTGAGGGGTAACTTAAATTCTCATGATGGAGCTCCTCTTTTCAGCAGTAATGTGGGTGACACTCTCAAGAGTTCATGTGCTAATTTCCTGTCTGATGGTTTTGTCAGTCCTCTGGACAGTAATGACAGGAAATCAGTTAAAATATATCGTGATACAGGTGCTTGCCAATCCCTTATGCTGACCAGTGTTCTAGGCTCTAATGTTAATTCCTCTGATGAAACTGTAATCTTACAAGGTGTAGGGAATAATTACTTCTCTGTCCCTCTGTGCAGAGTGAATTTACAGTCTGGTTTTGTTAATGGTTCCGTTATGGTTGGGTTCGTTGAGACACTCCCAATGTCAGGTGTAACTTTCTTACTTGGAAATGATATTGGTGGAAGTCAAGTGTGTCCAGCTCCTCAGTTGTCTAGTGAGCCAGTGGCTGCGGCCCAGGATTGTGATGTCCCTGATGTGTTCCCTGCATGTGCTGTCACTAGGCCTAAGTCTAAAGTTACTGGTGATTTAGAGGATAATGATGATGATGATGATGTTATCCTAGCTGACACTTTTCTTGCTAATTTGGACCACTCACCAGATGAGGCAGTACCCCGTAGTGTTGATAATCTGTCTCGTCAAGAGTTGGTTGAGTTGCAGGTGGCTGACTCTGAGTTGAAAGGTCTAGCTAACTCTGCTTACAGTGAAGAAGAGTCAGCCGGTGCTTCTACTTGTTATTATGTAAAGTCAGGAGTACTTATGAGGAAGTGGAGACCCCCAGCAGCATCAGCCGACTGTGGGAGGTTGTACATCAAGTTGTCATCCCTCGTGTTTGTAGGCAGGATATCATTAGAGTGGCTCATGATTCCAGTTTAGCAGGACACCTTGGAGTGAGGAAGACTGTGGCACGCATTTTGAAACACTTCTACTGGCCAGGTATCTTCAGGGATGTTTCCTGGTATTGTAAGTCTTGTCACACCTGTCAAGTTGTGGGGAAGTGTAATCAGACCGAAAAGGTTGCACCTCTAGTTCCCATTCCTCCTTTTGAGGCGCCTTTCACCCGTGTGTTGGTGGATATTGTGGGCCCTCTTCCTAAGACTTCTTCAGGATTTTCTTATGTGTTGACCATGATTGATATGGCTACTCGTTATCCTAAAGCCATTCCACTTAGAAATATCTCAGCAAAGAACGTGGTTAAGGAAATGCTAGGGTTCTTCACAAAGTTTGGTCTGCCCAAGGAGGTACAGTCAGACCGAGGAAGTAATTTCATGTCAAAGGTTTTCAAGCAGTCTCTGAAAGAGTTGGGCATCACCCAGATCACGTCTTCAGCTTACCATCCCCAGACCCAAGGAGCGTTGGAGAGATATCATCAAACACTGAAATCGATGCTCAAGAAATACTGTTTGGAACATCAGAAAGACTGGGATAAAGGTCTTCCATTCGTTGTGTTTGCCGCAAGAGAATCTCCAAATGAATCACTGGGCTTCTCACCTTTTGAACTACTGTTTGACCATGAAGTAAGAGGACCCCTTAAGCTACTCAAGGAATGCTGGCTGTCGGAGGAAGATGACATCAACCTGCTGGAGTATGTGATGAAGTTCAAAGAACGGCTGTCCACTGCTTTACAGCTGGCGAGAGAGAATTTAGGAGCTGCTCAGGAGAAGATGAAGACTTGGTATGATAAGAAGTCCAGGTTACGCCACTTTCAGCCAGGAGATCAGGTTTTGGTTCTGCTACCAGTTCATGGGCAACCTCTTCAAGCCAAGTTTAGTGGTCCTTATTTCGTGGAGAAGAAACTCAGTGATGTCAAATATGTCATCGCCACACCAGATCGTAGAAAGAGCAAGCAACTATGTCACATCAAGATGATAAAGTTATATCACAGGCGGGACGAAATTAACTCAGTCTGCACTGTAGCTGTTCCACCCGAGTCTGCAAGTGAAGTTCTCCCATGCAGCATGAGCCTGAGTGATAGTTTGGGGAAGAATCCTGATATCATGAATGATCTCCAGACTAAGCTTTCTCATCTAGCTCCCGAGGAAAGGCAGGAGTTTTCGGCATTACTGCAGGAGTACCCGCAAGTGTTCCGTGCCACTCTAGGAAGAACCACTGTGTTGATGCATGATGTCGATGTTGGAGACGCAAAGCCAATTAAATTGCCTCCTTACCGTGTGAACCCAGTGAAAGTTCCTCTCATCCAGAAGGAGCTTGGCTACCTGTTGGACCACAAGCTGATTGAGCCCTGTCAGAGCGAGTGGAGTTCTCCTGTCACTCTAGTCCCTAAGCCAGGTGGGTCACAGTGGCTTTGCATTGACTACAGACGTGTTAATCAGATAACCAAAACAGACACTTCCCCTCTCCCTCGTGTGGAAGATTGCATAGACAAAATCGGAAAGGCTAGGTACATAAGTAAGTTTGATTTGTTAAAGGGATACTGGCAAGTACCTATGACTGAACGTGCTAGGGAGATCTTATGTTTTGTAACACTAGGAAAGACTTTTGCATGTTCCATAATGCCATATGGTATAAAGAATGCACCAGCCACTTTTCAGAAGCTCATGAATGTTGTAACAGAGGGTTTGGCAGGGTGTGTTGTTTATATTGATGATGTATTAATCTTCAGTGACAACTGGAAAGATCACCTATGCCATGTCAGTAAATTTCTTGAGCGTTTGGTTCAGGCTAATCTTGTAGCTAATTTATCAAAGTGTGAGTTTGGTCAAGCTAAAGTTCAGTACCTCGGGTATGTAATTGGTGATGGACATGTTGCACCAGCAGCAGCTAAGGTTCAGGTTATAAGTGATCTTCCCAGACCTAAAAGTAGGAAGGAGCTACAAAGATTTTTGGGAATGGTAGGTTATTACAGGAGATTTGTTCTTAACTTTTCAATTCTTGTATCACCACTTACAGACCTACTGAAAAAGGGAGTTAAATTTGTCTGGACCGATAACTGTGAATCCTCTTTCAACAAACTTAAAGCCATCCTATTAAGTCAGCCAGTGCTCGCTACTCCAAATTTTGCTAAGCCTTTTAAGATGGCTGTTGATGCAAGTGATACAGGAGCTGGGGCTGTTTTGCTGCAAGAGGATGATCAGGGTATTGAACACCCTGTATCTTTCTACAGTAAGAAGTTCACTCCACCTCAAAAGAACTACTCCACTATTGAGAAAGAGCTTTTGGCCTTGATTTTGGGTTTACAGCATTTTTCATTTTATTTGTGTTCTGGTTTTGACCCCATAGTCATTTATACCGATCATAACCCACTGAAATTCCTTAGTAAGTTTAAAGATAAAAATCAGAGATTGACAAGATGGAGTCTACTTCTTCAGGAGTATTCATTAGACATACAAAATGTCAAGGGGAAAGAAAATGTCATTGCAGATTGCTTATCTAGACTTTAGACAGATTGTTTTAGAATAATAAGAAATTTCCTTTGTAAATTTCTTTTTCTTTGTGGGGAGGTGTTATATAGCCTGTGATTTCATCATCCTTTGTGTAATTCTAACGTACAGTGTGCTGCCTGTTTGATCACGAGCGTGTTCTGCCTCAGTCCCCCCCTTCTACTGTTATAGTAAAGTCGTCCTTTCTGTTGTTCAGAGCGGGATTGTCAACTCTTTGTCCCCATGGCTTCATTTGCGCGTCCTTCTTACTAGTTGTATCAAGCTCTGCTGGCCCGTATATAATGAGCTCAGTCTCTGCATCATTGCCACTTAGATCTACTCCTCATTTTGTTCACATCTCTGTCCTCCCCTGTACAGTTATTGTTGTGAGTGCTCAGGAAGTCTCCAACCATCTAGGAGCTGTGTAATTTGAGTATAACTGTTGTTGCATTTTTTCTTGTACTGTATAGCATAAGTTTAATTTGTGGGCCTAGTGAAGTTTTTGTAATTTATGTAGGGTTCTTACTGTCAGCCATCATTAATATTATTTTGTATCTGTAATAATTTATCTTGCATAAACTGAGCATTACCCAGTGTATTTTCATTTTATCAGGGCTGACTTAGATAAATTTACTCTTGCTAATTTCATGTTAATAGAGGCTATTGCAGTTAACCATATATTTAACCTGTTTTTTGCCATTACTTTATCCTTATGAGTCCTGAATGTTTTGTTGTTAGTTTGAGCATTAAACTTTAACTTGCAATTTTACCTAACTCTTTTGTTTTGAACCTGGAACTTTACGGGACAGTAGTGATTTTTAGTATTCTCACTTAAAGTGTACATTATATTTCGCTGTTCCGTAACAATATATATACCATTACTGCTGTGCTGTACCACAGTCTTTCTTTAATCTTTTAAACCCCTTAACCGCGGGGCGTCACTTTCGTGATGCTTGGGAGCAAGGGATCGTACCACGGGGCATCACTTTTGTGATTCTGTGTTATTTTGAATTTGCCCAGGCTTTCAAGTTGTGGCTTGTATCATCTATCAGTACTGCCAATGTCCAACACTAGTCAGCACTCCTAATCTCATATGTACTCCCGTCCATTGTTGACAATTTAGCCATTTCTCTCCGTTCTTGACTCCCCTCCCTACCTCCCCTCCATTACCCTCTCCTCTCGCCTGCCCGGCCGTGCTACGCTAAGTAAATCTTCCCTGGAATTTTCCACTGATTTCATCCATTGAAATAAGCCCTATGCCCTATTCTTATACCAAATAATATATACAAAAAAGAAATAAGGTAAGTGATAGTGCCATACACCTGGAATTGGCTAATTATCACCTGACAACACCTCATGTGCACTCGTTCACTAATTTTAGCTATTCATTTCCCCTTGAAATATGCCGTATAATCTATTCTCGTAATAAAAATATATAAGGAGGGAAGGGAGAAGCCTAAGTGATATTTACAGTCACCTGGAACTACCTAATTTATAATGTATTGTCTAGATTTCCTGCCAATCATTTCATAGCTATATATTAGCAGGTCTCACGAGGCTGACGTTGGCAGTAATGCACTCTCCCTAGATAGGCCACCCCGGCTTACCAGTATCAGTTTACTGTCGTCTTTCAAAGTGAAAGTACGTCAGATTAGCACCTGCTAAATTCCGCCACTTTTTAGCCCCATGCAAAGGCCCATGTGACCTCTACCCCCTACTAAACCTCGTGTGGAAAGAGGTAAAGGGCTGACAATTGATAGAGTGACTACGATCTTTCTCGTGAGTAAAAGAGTGCAAGTGGAAATGTAAATAATGTGTAAATAATGTGTAAACAGCAAGTGAAAGCAATGAATGTAAATATAAGTGAACAGTGGAAAATAGTTTTATAAGTTACTGCAAATGACAGTGCTTAACACAGTGTAAATGAAATAGAAATGTAAATGATGTAAATAAAATAGAGAACGTAAATAGAAATGTAAATGAGTAGTATTATAAGAATACGAGCATATATACCAGGAGTAATGAAAGTGAAAGTTTCACTCTAGCATGTATGAATTCTATGAGTTATGAGAGTGAAGGTGAAAGTGACATTCACTCACAACGCTAGTATACAGGATGAGAAAGTGAATGCTATGCATTTTACTGAAAGAGAAATTGAATGCTTACAGTGACAATAAACTACTATTACTGAAGGAAACTTATGGATAAAGACTGTAGATATATATAAGTGTTATATAGTAATAGAAATTTAAACTGTGAGTGTTTTTATGAATAATAAATGACAGAACTCCAGTAGCGAACGATGTCAAGTGGCAAGGTCATACGCCCTTGTAATTTTCATTGCTTTCACAGTGTTTTTTTTTGGAGTATGGATTCCAAACTATTTGAGAATCATAGAATAGTGTTTCTAGTGATAATATCAGACTGTGGTAATAATATTACGGGTTTTCGGGAAGTGTAAAGTGGAGACTTCGTTACCTAACTTCAGAGGTCTCCACAAGTCCTACGGTACTCGACGAAGGCTCAACAAACACCCCAGGAGAAAGCTGAAGGTATGTGCCATAAGCAAATGTGATTTTAATATTCTAGGACTAATAACTGATTTTTGGCAAATATTTTTGGAGAGTATGTTGGAGCGCGAATATGCCCACGGGAGCCGCAAGTCAAAGCAAAACAAGCCCGCGATTAAGGGGTTAACAGTAAAATGAACAACGGGCAAAGTACAAAAGAGGCGAGTTTATGACTGAAAAATGCTAAAGTGCCATAGATGCAGGGTAAGATCATAACAAATGCTACAGTGTAAAAATGAAAACTAAGCCAAGAATTGTGTTTAATTACCATTTACTTTATGGCTATAACAGCACTAAGTATAAAAAAAATAATAAAAGCTCGTGGCTGAATCAGAGGAAAAGGCAGGACATTTTAGCGAGTTACTAGCGCTAAACCAGCCAAGTTGGCAACTTTACCAGCTGATGAAAACAACTAAGGTCTCTCTCTTTCTCTCTCTCACTGTCTGTCTGTCTGTCTGTCTTTTCAGAGTTTAATGGTATACTAAATTTTTCGAGCAAAAGTGATGGAAGCTGAAATTCCTGACTTTTGGAGAAATTTTAAAATTCCTCCTGGACGAAGAACACCGAAATGCAGGACATGTCCGGGAAAATCCGGACATATGGCGACCCTATTTGTATGTTATGCTGAAAATGGTGGTATCGGAATTGCTTAAATGACACAGAAGAGGATCGTAAATAGTAATAAGCAAAATAAATCGTTTAGCAAGGTAAAGTGTTGGGGAGCTTCCTTAACCTACGTGAAAACAGGCCAGTCTCCCATGACTCACTTGTAACTAAGTATATCGTCTGGTATTAGCCTAAAGACAATGCCAGATTTCTCCCAAGCATTAGAGTATTAGTTTTGTCATTAGTGAACAATAAATATAAAGCCAGCCAACTCAACAGTAACTGAGGGTATCGTCCGCAACTACACATCACCCACTGCCAGACGTATTTACCCTGTCAATTACTTTCCTACTTCATCCTTGCACCATACGGCTACACACGCTCAGTTTTGTGCTCCGGTTTAACTGTGCAGGCTTTGCAAAACTGCAAAACCTGTATGCAGAAAGACTTATTAATGAGGTACTGTATGAAGCTCAAATAGGAAATTTCAGTGTAGAAGGCAAGTTAACGATTCTGAACATCCAAGATATTTTTCAAAATTCTACCGTTGCAAAGACAGTTGGCCAGTATTTTAGCTACTTCAGTCCCGAGTAAATGTCTGCAGTGTATTTCTTATTATTCACACTGTTAAATTATATATTTTTTCAAGTTGTACCTGTTTTCAGTCTGTATTACTAGGCTACATTTTTTTTCCACTCATGTTGCACTTGCGGTATATTCATTTACATGTAGAATAACAGGAGTACTTAATATTACTAGGCTGAATAAAATGTCGTATGTTGCAAACAAATTCATACCCAAATAAACACTATACCGTGAAGTATTTGTCTTTTAATACAGCAAGAACAGTTCTGCAAGTCTCAGATCTAACTTCACTCAGTGCCTGTTGTAACATTGCTGTTGTGTACCGGAGGTCGCTAAAGTATCTTCCTGTTGCCAGAAACCTGAGAGTAGCAGTCAGACGTTCGTCGGTAGTAATGGCTTTCCTCATACATGTGTCATTCCGTTCCGTTAGAGGTGCAACTAAAGATAAAAGTTGCAAATAGCTTTCCTCTGTCATACGAAGGTAGCTGTACCAGTCGTCAGTTTCTAGTTTGAATTCTTCCAATAGGTTCATGTGAGGAAACTGGTTCTTTTTCAACAGCCAGTTCTTACACCAGACTTTCTTGCATTTCCTCTTTTTCCTCGTTTTTAATAGCGCAAGCTACAGCACCATTGGCCAGAAGCAGGTCTTCATCACTTCCATCCATCTCGTCTACTGGATAATACTGACCAAAAACTGTGCTGTGTGGATGCACTGGCGAGATTCAGTTTTAACTGTGCAGTTTTGGCCTGCACAGTTATACCGGAGCAATAAACTGAGCGCGTGTAGCCGGCCTAACATAGTGTCTGGATTCTTATTTTTGCTCTTGATTCTTTTATGACAGATGCATTGCTAAAAAGAGCCGACTGGGAGTCATAGTATTTTTTTCTTTTATGTTACCTCCATGACATTCAGAAGTTAACATCCATCTCGGTACTGTACTTTATTATCCTGGACCACATTATCAGTAACTTTTGCTTTCAGGTTTGTCCCTGCCCTTGATATGAAATATACTGCAAAGGAACTAGTTTCTGTTTGATGACTTATAGATTACATTTTTATGATTTTCTCATCTAGCAGAAATGCAACTATGTTCCTTTTAATGTAATATTTTCTCAGTTACCTTTATTAAACCACGCGGACGAAGTGAGAGTGGATGTTATGTCTGACGTGCGTGTCCGTGCGAGGAAAATAACCAATTTTCATTATATTTTAACCAAACTTTTTGCAATGATCGAGGGTCAGTCAAATGCATTGCTTTGAAGAATAATAGGTCAAACATCAGGGTCACCACGTAGGTAGGTCAAAATTTGACCTAGCAAGGACAACTTAAATGGTTTTAACTAATTTAAGCGAAGAATTTTGGAAGGGATAAAATAGTGGGCAAGGACGATGGGATTCGATTTTGAGAATAAGTCAAATGTCACAATCACAGAGGAAGACAAAGTTCATCCCTTGAGTCTGTGTGTTTATAGCTATGTGGTAGTGTTTATGATTAGCCTGTTGTCAGAAATTTTTGAATTCTTCTTTCTGACGAGTATTGGTCTAACAACAACAAACGTTAAATAATATAAACAGTTGGAGTCTCTAAGAAAAATCGGAGTATAATTAATTCACTAACTCACCAATAATCATCTCCATGTAGGCCTATCCTAGCTAGCCCCTCTGATTTGACCAAATCATAAAGGTTACTTAGTTAGATGGACTCGGAATAACAGATGGCGAAGGGCTTGAGGTCTCGGTCAGTTTGCCTCGGCCTTTCCAGGCACTCTGTGGTGCAGTTCTATCCAGCATGCTACTCGAACGAGCTTAAGGAACAGAACTGAGCATTGGCATACCTCGTCTCCCTCATAGGCTTCACAGGGCAGTCCCTTGGCATCTCCTATCCTCACGTGACAAGACTCACTCCTATATCACATGTTCCAAGTCGGCTGGTGTCTCTATTTCTATTCCTCTAAAAATCTTTTGCCACTCTTGCCTCTCTTCCAGATTCTTCTTCTTCCCTTCCCTCTCTTGTTCCTTCTGCTCCCTCCACCCCACCTCCTCATACTCTATACTTCTGTTCTTCTCCTCCTTCACCTTCTTCTCCCCGAGCTAACAAAAGTAAAAGTGCTGTTGTATCCTCTCCATCTCATATTCCTGGTCTGTCCCCCCTTTCCTCTACTACTCAGCGTATACAACCTGTCCAGTGTTCCCTCTTCTCCAGACAACATCACCAGAATGCTATACCACCAGCTTACACTCAACCTTTGTCCTCTCCAATGGAAGCAGAATCCCTGCAAAGTATCATCAGTTATCTTCACCCTACTTGCATCCTCTCCATCTCATATTCCTGGTCTGTCCCCCCTTTCGTCTGCTACTCAGTCTACTGTATACAACCTGTCCAGTGTTCCTTTTCCTCTAGACAACAGCACCAGAATGCTATACTACCAGCTCTCACTCAACCTTTGTCCTTTCGTATGGAAGCAAAATCCCTGCAAAGTATCATCAATTATCTTTACCCAACCTCTTCCTTGCCTAACCTTGTCACTGCAGATATACAAATCCCCCCTTCCTCACTCCTCACTGCTCACATTCGTTTCACCTCTCCTGCACCTTTCCCTCCCATTTCTACCTCTCCAACACCTCCTCTTTCCCTCTCTTCCGTTTCTCACTTCCTCTGTTCAACCAATCGCTCCCTCTGATCTCTTCGTCCTCCCTGTCATCCCCGATCTCTTTCGTTCTTGATTTACCTATGCCTCCTGGATACTCACTCCCTCAACACCGTAAGTAGTCACCGCGCTCTTTCCACACTTGATTTTCGATGGTTCTGGCACTCTTCCAGTGGAATATTTGAGACTTCCGTACTCATCGTACGGACCTTCGATTTCTAATTTCTTCGCATAATCCTCTTCTTATCTCCCTTCAGGAAATCTTTCTTCATACTTCCCCGGTTCCTATTCCTGGCTATACTTTATACTTTTCTTGGATCCCCTCCTTCTTATGACACTGCCCTTCTTATCTACAGTGATGTCCCCTTTGAACCTCTTCCTATTTCTTCATCTATCCCACATACTTTAGCTCGTGTCTTTCTCCGTCAGTGGATCACTGTTAATTCTCTCTTTTTCTCTCCTTCTGTTCCTTTGATTTTCCTAAGTTTGTCACGTTCTTTCATTCCCCTCCTTCCTCAGCTCT
Source organism: Coenobita brevimanus (assembly GCF_032717465.1). Taxonomy (NCBI): domain Eukaryota; kingdom Metazoa; phylum Arthropoda; class Malacostraca; order Decapoda; family Coenobitidae; genus Coenobita; species Coenobita brevimanus. The sequence goes on from NC_136990.1 coordinate 5,941,903, forward strand.
TCTTCTTGGTGACTTCAGTTGTGGACATTCCCTGTGAGATGACTGTGATCACCACTAGGGGACGTTTATTAGAACAATTTCTTTCTTAAGATCTTTTTATCCTTAACACTGGCACCCCTACTCACTTTGTTCTCCGTGCTCGTTCCCTCTCTTGTTTGGATCTATCCATTTGCTAACCTTCAGTTTCTTTCCATTTTCACTGGTCGGTATTAGAAGACACTCTTTTAGGTGATCACTTCCCCATTAAACTCTCTCTTGCCTCTTACAGCTCTCTTTCTCGTCCCCTCGTTGGCAGTTCCATACTGCTGAGTGGGAGTTATTTTCTTCTCTTGCAGTGCTCCCACTTCCTCCTTCATATTTTTCGTGTCCACAAGATATATTGTCGTTTTTCCTTGTCCAGGTTTTAAGTGCTGCCCTCATTGCCATTCTTCGTGATACGCGACCGTCAACTGCCAAACGTGTTTCTTGGTGGACTCTGCTTATTCACGATCTTTCCGTGTGAGACGTGCCGCTTGGAAAAGTTTCGCCATAGAGTGTCCACCCCCAATCGGATTCGTAGCCTCCTCATACTTCGCCGACCTTCCGCCACCTTCCATCGTACCGTTCGTTAGGCTAAATGTTCTAGTTGGAGAGACTATGTTTCTTCCATCTCTGTAAATACACCTGCTGCAGCAAGTTGGTCCCAACATCGTAGATTATCAGGAAAACATGTCCCACCCCGAGCCCCGGTTCTTCATATCGATGGCCAGCTTGTAGCCGATGCTTTCTTAGCTGGAGATCTCTTAGGTAATTATTTTAGTCTCATTAGTAATGGGTCTCTCAAGAATTTCTTCGCCTTAAATCTTATTCTGAATCCGTACCGATTTCTTTTATGTTGTCAGCTGAGGGAGCTCTTAACGCTCCCTTTTCTCTTCGTGAATTATCGTCTTCACTTAAATCTTATATGAGTACGAGTGAGGTGCTTGATGGTGTTCATTATGCTATGTTAAAGCACCTCTTTCCACAAGCCACATCATTTCTCTTCGCCCTTTATAATAAACTCTGGACGAAAGGTTTCCTTCCCTCTGATTGGCTTATAGCGATCGTCCTCCCATTTTTTAAACTTGGTAAACTTGGACACCATCCATAAGATTACCGTCCCATCGCCCTGACTAGCTGTTTATGTAAACTGCTTGAACGGATGGTCAGTACTAGGCTCATGTGGCACCTTGAATCCCATAGTCTTCTTTCTCACTTACAGTTTGGGTATCGCAAAGCACACAGCACTTTAGATCCCCTTCTAAAACTCGAATATTTCATCCATTCTGTTTTTACCCTCCGCCAGTCGGACACTGCCGTCTTTTCTATAGAAAAAGCCTATGATACGGCATGGAGGTATCATATTCTTCATTGCCTTCGCTCCCTTGGTCTACATGGTAACATGGGTGTTTTTCTTTTGTTTTTCGTTTTTCCACCTCTAAGTCTTGTGCAGTAGCGCTTACTCGATCGCGAACCATACCACAGCCTTCTCTGTACCTATATAACATCCCTCTTCGCTACCTGTCCTCTGCCACATTTCCTGGAGTCATATTTGACTCTCGGTTAAATTGGAATGCACATATCTCTTCCCTGAAGTCTTCTACTCTTCATCGTCTTCGTTTGTCACAAACGCTGTCTCATCTTTCATGGGGTGTTGATCACGTCGCACCTCATCGTCTTCTCTCCGTCTATATTCTTTCCAAACTCAATTATGGTTGCGAGGTTTACTCTTCTGCATCCACCTGCACTCTTTCAGAGCTAGATTCTGTTCGTCATACTGCTCTTCGTATGACTGTTGGTGCTTTTCGGTTGACTCCCGCTACAAGGCTTTGTGCTGAGTCGGGCATTTCCCCCCTTTTATCGTCATTCTTTTCTCACTGTCAGGTCTTATACACGTCTCTTTCAGTTCCTTACGGATAAATTACTCCCCCTCCCAGTCTTCTTCAACGCTGTTTTCGCTCAGCCTCCCATCTCCTTCCATGTCCCCTTCGGGTTCCCACCCTTCTTCAGTCAATTGATTTTACCTTTCCTTCTATACTTCCACTACGTCCAGTTTCTTTCCCACTCTTACTTCTGCCTCCTGTTGCAGTCTGCCATTCTTTTCTCCCTTGTTCTAAGTCTTTTCTTCCCTCAGATATCCTTCGCTCTCTTTTTATCGAACATATGTCCTGTCACTCTTCTGCTATGTATATCTTCACTGACGGCTCTGAAGTTTGTCATGGTGTTGGGTTTGCTGTTGTGTTTCCTAACTCCATCTTTCACAGTATGCTTCCCTCCATTGCCAGTATCCTTACTGCAGAGCTGTATGCTATTCTTTTTGCTGTGGAAACTCTTCTGAGGTTGTCTTCTTCCACCTTTGTTATATTTTCCGATTCTCTCAATGTGCTTACTTCCTTACACACTATGCCTTCTCATCCTCTAATCACCCAGATTCAAGAGCGGTTGTCCCATCTTTCTTTTACGAGAAAGTCTTGTTCGTGCTGGGTTCCTAGCCATGCTGGAATTACACATAATGAACAAGCTGATTCGTTAGCGCGCTCTGCTGCTTCATCCTCTAGGTCCTTCCTCGGCCCCATTCCAGCTTTTGATTGTGTCCCTCTCCTAACCCGCCTCTTCCGTGATCGTTGGCAATCCTCATTCAACAGGTTCACAATAAACTTCTTAGTGTTAAACCCTCTGTTCTTCCCTGGTAGCATCAACCCACCCCAATCGTCGATGGGAAACAATCCTTGTTCGTCATCGCTCAGGTCATACCCGCCTAACTTATGGTCGTTTAATGAGCCATGATCCTCAGCCCACCTGCTCACACTGTAACTGCCCTATGACTATCCGTTATCTTTTTCTTGATTGTCCGTCTACATTCCAACAACGTCTTGCAGCGTTTGCCTTTCTTTCCTCACTCCGTCGGCCCCAGCAACGTACTGATTTCCCGGGTGACTCTCCCACTGTTTCTATTTCCAATATTATCACTTTTCTTACTACACTTCATAACACATTTAATATAATTATCTACCCTTCTCCCTTCTGTCTTAGTGCTATATAGCCATATTTTGTCTTGGTGCTATTTTTTATCATTATTCCTTATTCATAGGCTTCAGAGATGCCAAACATTATTCGAGTAGTTACCTAAAGCCAGTGAATTACCTCACAAAATTTACAAGGAATGTCAAACTTAATAAATCATATTTTAAAATAAGAATAAGATCAAATATTTATGTACATTAAGATATGTTACAGCCTCTTCCGTTTTTCGTCAGGATACCACGTCATCATACCACGCATGCGCATTAAGGTACAGTGGAAAATTCTAAGTATTTATACACGTATTTACAATATAGTTGTCCATAAAGGTTAAAAGCAGTAGCATTTAATTTATTAATAATAAGAATCACTAACCAGAAACTAGAGCTAAATCTCTGGGTTAAAAAAGCGCTTGAAATAGTAATAAACACTCAATGGTATTTTGCTCTGCTTTCAACAGGGAAAACTATTTTAAACTTGCGCATTTTACCACTAACACTGGGAAGACTGTTTCCACATCTATGTTGTGGCGTTTATGACTATGTACTGATGATTATGACTATGGTGGTGTTTATGACTGGGTGGTGGTGTTTACGGGTATGACTGAGGCGGTGGTTATGACTGTGGCGGTGGTTATGACTGTGTGGTGGTTATGACTGTGGTGGTGGTGTTTTGGCTGTGGTGGCATTTAGGAGTGCATAGTGGTGTTTATGACAATTACCAAATGGGGATGATCATTACTGTGGTGTTTATGGCCATATGAAGCGTTTTGTAGTCATGACCGTGCGGGTGTGTTTATGTGCATGGCCATGTGTTGGTTTTGTTTATGTGCATGGCCATGTGATGGTGTTTATGTGCATGGCCACGTGGTGGTGTTTATGTGCATGGCCATGTGGTGGTGTTTATGTGCATGGCCATGTGATGGTGTTTATGTGCATGGCCATGTGATGGTTTTGTTTATGTGCATGGCCATGTGATGGTGTTTATGTGCATGGCCATGTGATGGTGTTTATGTGCATGGCCATGTGATGGTGTTTATGTGCATGGCCACGTGGTGGTGTTTATGTGCATGGCCACGTGGTGGTGTTTATGTGCATGGCCATGTGGTGGTGTTTATGTGCATGGCCATGTGGTGGTGTTTATGTGCATGGCCATGTGGTGGTGTTTATGTGCATGGCCATGTGGTGGTGTTTTATTTGCATGGCCATGTGGTGGTGTTTATGTGCATGGCCGTGTGGTGGTGTTTATGTACAATACATGGCCATGTGATGATGTTTATATGCATGGCTATATGATGATGTTTGTGACCACGACCATATTTTAGTGCAAGGAAGAAGGAACTAAAGGCTAGAAGCCCACAATTTGTTTCCTGCAAGAAAAAATAAAAATAAGGTAACAGAGAGCCACATTCAAGGTCTGCTCATTTTGATATGCTTGGACACACTGCGTTTAAAAAACGGAATGCCATAGACAGTAGGAAATACGGACAGAGGAAGACAGTCCCTGAGTTGACTTGTTGCATACATGAATGACTTGGAGTAATGGTTACCTCTTTCACTAGAGAGCTGGACAGAAATGGTTTGTGAGTTTCCTTGTAGAGGGATGCGATGTGCCTGCTGTAGCGGTGGAGGGATGCAAGCACACAATTTGGAGGAGCAGTGACCATTGAAGTAGGGGTAAAACTGAGGTAAAGATGCAACAGTGCGGCGAAGAGACAGACATTGAAGGTAGCAGGTAGGAGGAGGATAGTTAATGACGTTAATGAGACGAAAAGCCTTTGACTCCACCTTGTTGAGAAGAGCTGTATGGTGGGAGCCTCTCCATACATGAGAATTGTACTGTACACAGGGGTGTATAAAACCTTGTATACAGTCAACAACTTTGCTGGGAAATAGAAGAAATATGGCCTATATAGCACACACCTAATCTCTTGGAGCAAATTTTATAAGAGAGGTAATATGTCAATCCAAGATAAATCCTGAGAGAATGAAAGCCCAAGTATGTTCAAAGATCATGCAAGATGGAGTTGGATATTGGTAAAAGTTAGAGGGTACTCTTGCAGAATATTTTGATGTGATGAAATATGTAGGAACTTAGTTTTTGATGTATTAAAAAGAACATGATTATTTTTACCCCAATCAGAGATATGAGTCAAGTCAGGCATTAAGTGTGCCTAAGCGTCATTTCTTGTTTGTTGAAGTAACTGCTGAGATGGATGCTGCAGGAAGCGAATGAAAAGGTGAAGGGTGGAATCATCAGCGTATGAGTGGATAGGGTTAAATGTACGGTTCAGAAGGTAACTGTTGAATAGAAGGAAGAGGGCTGGGGGTAGGAACACCACTACTTATAGCTCTAGGGGAAGACTGTGTACAATAGCAGCTATAAAATGAACAGAAAGAAAGGTAAAAATTAAGGCACAGATAGGAAGTTAGAAACGGTAAGAGGGTATTAGGAAATTAAAGATTTATATCAGACTCAATCTAATGAATGCCTTTGAAATGTCAGGTGCAATGGAAAAGCTTGTGCCAGTCTCAAAATGAGAATGACCAAGAGTCTGAAAGGAAGGTGAGAAAATTGGCAGAGGAAAGTCCCTGGCGTAACTCATACTGACGATTTGAAAGAAAGCTGTGATAGGAAAGGCGCATTTTTTGTTTTTAAGATTTTATTCAAAAACTTTAGAAAAGCAGGACGTTAAAGCAACTTGGTGATAGAAGGCTGGGAAGGATCAGCCTTTTATTGGGACAGGCTGAAGGACAGTAAACTTCTAGCAAAATGGAAAGATACATGTTGACAAAGGCATAAGAGTTAACCTCAGCAAGGCGTAAGAACAGAAGCATAATTCTTGAGGAGAACAGGAGGGACACCATCAGGCCCATATGCCTTGTTGGTATTGAGGACAGTGATGGCAAAAAACACATCAAATGTAAAAATTATAATGCTAGCCATGAGGAAGTCAAAGGGGGGGAAGTGATGAAAGAACAGACTGGAATTGTCTAAGGTGGAATTGGGGGAGAATGCCCGAGTGAAGAGTTCTGCTTTTACAGTAGAAGGAACAACTACAGAGCCGTCAGAGAGGAGAAGAGGAGGGAAGGATGATGAAGAAATGTTCTTAGAAAGGTTTTAGACAAGGTGTCAGAAGGAGCAGGAAGAATTTGAGTCAGCAAGTTCAGAGCATTGAGTAATTCTTAGCTGAGTGAGGAAATGACTTCGCACGGTTCCAGTCAAATACATAAACGAGATGATATTCACGGGTGCGTTGGTTCTGGTACCTTTTATAGGCCTTCTCCCTTTTCAGGACAGCATTAGAACAAGCGTGATTAAACCAATTTTTTTTTATTTGCATTAGTTACAGGATAAGAGAAAGGATTGTATGCTTCCGTGACTGAGAGATAACCACCGTAGTGCGTGAGGCACACTCAGATATCTCTTGGCCATGGAAGGAAGATTCATTCCAGGGAAAATCAAGGAAGTACTGCCTGAGGACCTTTCAATCAACAGCTGGAAAGTGTCACGGCTGCAGCTTCTTCGGAGGGTCCACAGGCCTTACTGGAGCAATGGGACAGGTTAAGGTATAAGGGTGTGATTGGAGGAGCCAAATAGAGAGAAAAGATTAACAGTGGAAGCAGAAGGTTTAGTTATAAGGAAAAGATCAAGTATGTTGAAACTCTCCAAAGCAGTCAGGGATGCGGATAGGGTGCTGTGCAAGATTATGTAAGTCATTAACGATAGAATACAAGCTTGTTCATCAGGTGGATCAGTGAAAGGTGAGGAGAGCCAAAGGTGGTCTTGAACATTGAAATCACCTAGAATGGAGATTCCAGAGAAAGATGAAATTGATGTATTTCATCTTGGAAGTAGGATAGTAAACGCATTTTTCATAGTTTGTAGAATTAGGTGATAAGTACATAGCACAAATATATTCAGTCAAAAAAATGGCAGGACAGCCGAAGCCAGAGAGTAGAGAATTCAGAAGATTTAAGTTTAAGAACACGAGAGCAAGAAATGTTTTGTATACATATACAAAACACCCATCTCTGACTTTGAAGTGAGTATAGAGAAAGTAGGAGGATACAGTGAAGCGTTTGCCATCAGTTGCCTCAGACAGCTGAGTTTCAGTGAGGAAGAGAAGATGAGATTTAGAGGAAGAGAGGTGAGTTTAATACACAGAAAATTAGAGGAAAGGCCTTGAATGTTTCATAAATGAACATGGAGTGAGTCAAGAGTGTGGTTCCATGCATCTCACTTGGCCGTCACCGGTAGAGTGGTGGATGGCAGGGGTTGCTATCGTTTTTCCCCACCCCTCAGGTACTCTAAAGCTGAGTGTTGAGATACCATTTTTTTTTCTAAAATTAGAATAGGAAGTGTTTTGTGTAATGTACCTGCAGTTTGCTGTTGACAGTTAGAGGAAATTGTATAGGACAGCATGCTAGCCTACTCAATGTTACTGAAACACTGATAAAGTTCAGCAAAGGAGGATGGTTGGAAGATAGTCCCGATGACTGATAAAGCGGGAGTTCCGGCTTTCCCAGTCATCAGCTTGGGAGTACCGCCCATTTTGACTGGTGCCACAGGATACTTCCTGCTGGTGTGGTGTATATGTACATGACCATGTGGTGGTGTTTATGACCATGACCTTATGGTGATGTTTATGACCATATATTGGTCATTATGACCATATGGTGGTGTGATGACTTTCTGGTAGTTTTTATTACCATCCCCATATACCGGTGTTTATAACCCTGTGATGGTGCTTATGATTATGCATGTGATGATGGCAGTGGCCACGTGGTTGACTTTAATTTCTCATGTAGCAGTATACTGTACAGAGTCATATGGTGGTTTTCATAATCCGACGATATTAGGATTCATGTATCTGTCTGCAGTAGTATTTTCAGCACTGGTTGCTGTCAAGACCACTTACAGAAGTAAAATGAACGCTGAGGAGATCTGCACAGTGTCTTGTACAGCACACTGCTTCACATTCTTAAGCTGGAGCAAAGATTATCACTGTATGTGGTGGGTTTTGGTGTTATGCTTATACATCTTGCGTCAGTTAAGAAATTAACAGTTTAACCACATGAGTTATAATTCTCCTCGTTATTTTAGGACTAAAATAGAGTCATATGTTGGAGTTCAAGGGAGAGGGAGGCGTGGAGATGTTAACCAGTAGTGAAAGGGGGCACGACCCTAAAGAGTTGAAGAACCTCTGTACTGGACATTTACATGTCAGAATGATAATTACTGGAAAATAAACAGTTCGTGTCAAGTTTTAATATAAAAAATAAACAAAGTAGTTTAACGATAGTAAATCAAATTGGTTGATGACAAAATAATTTCGCTGTGTTGCAGATGCAATATTACACATAGACCAGAAAGATGATACAAGGTAAAATTTGGTGAAGTGTTAAACTAATCAGTGAGGCAAACTTGCAAATGACATCGTAAGAACACGACACAGTAAGTGCAAACGATCCTTATGTCATTATATTGTATATAAATAACAAATTATTTTAGAGTTGTAATGAATGCAAATGTACTCAGAAATCAATCAACTGAGAAAATGCAAAACTGTTGAAAGTGATCAGCTTTGGAGCAGGGCAATATATTGCAAATTAGGTTAAACAGATATTGTACAAATAGATTACATTAAAAAAAAAATATTTTACGTTTCAAGTTAGAGGGTTATGATGAATAAAAAGAACACACATGTGACCAATTAGTGAGCATACCAGGAAGTTAAAAAGCAGAGCAAGGGTCTCGTGACTACCAAGGGTGGGTTTATGTAAATACGGTATATATGGCAGGACTCCACTGTGAGGCATGTATAGTCATCGCTAGCAATGTAAAGGTTCTCTCTCTCTCTCAAGAGGCTTCGAATGGCTGAAAATGACGGGTGTGAGAACGTTGGACTCTCCTAAGGAATCTCCCCTGGTGCTCTTATACCCTCGCGGCAAGATAGTACTTTGGTCAGCATACCATTATAATGTTTACCTTATTTTTACATCAAAACTGAACACTGATTATTCCCCGTTTACCAGTCATTACTTTAAATACCTTGCATGTTAATAAGATACTTCGCTTGTTTTCCACATAGGTTGAGAAGGGCTAAGTGTCGACGTCGTAACGCCTTAGAGGATAAAGAGATGTTCTGCTTAGAGTTGGTCTCTCTCTCTCTCTCCCTCTCTCTCTCTCTCTCTCTCTCTCTCTCTCTCTCCATCCATCCATCTCTATCTATCTATGTTATCTCTCTCTTTCTCTCTCTCTCTCTCTCTTTCTCTCTCTCTCTCTCTCTCTCTCTCTCTCTCTCTCTCTCTCTCTCTCTCTCTATATATATATATATATATATATATATATATATATATATATATATATATATATATTGTTACATAGCCTGTGATTTCATCATCCTTTGTGTAATTCTAACGTACAGTATGCTGCATGTTTGATCACGAGCGTGTTCTACCTCACTCCCCCCCTCCTCCCTTATAGTAGAGTAAGTCGTTCTTTCTGTTGTTCAGAGCAGGAGTGTCAACTCTTTGTCCCCTCTGGCTTCATTTGCGCGTCCTTCTTACAAGTTGTATCAAGCTCTGCCGGCCCCTATATAATGAGCTCAGTGTCTGCATTAATTGCCACTTAGATCTACTCCTCATTTTGTTCACATCTCTGTCCTCCTCTGTACAGTTGTTATTATTGTGAGTGCTCAGGAAGTCTCCAACCATCTAGCAGCTGTGTAATTTGAGTATAAGTGATATTGCCTTTTTTTTTTTTGTACTGTGTAGCGTAAGGTGTTAATTCTTAGGCCTAGTAAGGTTTTTGTGCTTAATGTATAGTTTTACTGTCAGCCATTATTAATAATATTTTGTATCTGTAATAATATATCTTGCATTCACTGAGTATTATCTAGTATTCTCATGTTATCAGGGCTGACTTAGATAAATTTACTCTTGCTAATTTCGTGTTAATAGAGCCTATTGCAGTTAACCATATATTTAACCTGTTTTTTGCCATTACATTATCCTTATGAGTTCTGAATGTTTTGTTGTCAGTTTGAGCATTAAACTTTAACTTGTAATTTAACCTAACTCTTTTGTTTTGAACCTGGAACTTTACGGGACAGTAGTGATTTTTTAGTATTCTCACTTAAAGTGTACAATATCTTTCTCTGTTGCGTAACAATATATATATATATATATATATATATATATATATATATATATATATCAAGGTGTATCAAGGTGGTCCTTGGGTATATAATGAAAACTGAATATGGGAAATCATCACGGCCCACTCCCTAGTATTGTGCCACTTACAGAAAAACATGGCATGTAAATTTTTTTTGTACATTGCTTAAAAAAATTCTGATGCTCCAACGGCCCTTAAGTTCCTCCTTATATAGGAGAATGGGACCATATTCGTGGGAGCCTCTCATTGATCCGCAAGAGGGCGTAGTCATGGCGGGCAAGTGACAGGGAGGGAGGAGAAAAGACGCAGTAGCGCCTGGGCAGGTGGGGATAGGGCGAAAAGGGGGAGGAAGGCCACCAAGCCATCATGCTCTGTAATGACCAGAAGCTGTCCGTTTCTGAAGAGAAGAAGCATGAATGATATAAAGCTTCCCAAGTTCGGGAACTAGGAGAGCAGCAGTGGCTGGCAGCATTGGAATCTTCTGTTGAGTTGGAGGACTCTGAAGAAGGCAGAGAAGACAAAGACCCTGTTCCCTGACCATCCATGTCAGCTACAACATTCTCACCCAAGTGACGACGATCCTGATCTCGTGAACCTGTTACCACTCTGGAGCTGTCTAATGCTCTGGACCACACGAAGATCGCAACCACAATGCTAACCACATCTTGGCTGCTGCAACATCTGTGTATGGGAAGGATCCGTCAATTATGGCTTTGAACCCACAGAGCATCCATGGGGGGTGAACAGGCGGTAGCTCTGCGCTCATCCTTCAAGCTTGGTGTTCTCTTCACTATTCACTGGGACAGTACATTGGTTGCTGATGACCTGGCCAAGAAAAGTTATAAATTTTTACCTATCCTGGTGTCTGGAGAGGGAATTGTGAAGCTGACGAACGTCCCCAATCTGCAGTCAGGAACAGGAGCAGACATAGTGGAGTTCTTTGCTACCCTTCAAAAATGGGACCTGGTGGATTCGGTGACAAACATGACCTTTGACACAACTGCTAGCAACACCAGAATTCGGTCTGGGGCCTGCACTCCCCTGCAGGAAGCATACCAGTGAGATCATCATCCAGAATGTCTTCACGGTCTGAACTAGCATCATGACATTGCTCTCTTCAAGCGTTTCAAGCAGGGATGGACCTCTGTTACAGCTGATCGTTTTGAGCTGCTCACCAACCTTCCTACTCATTGCAACGAGGTCATCATCATCTGCCATCTTCAACCCACTGCCCAACAGCCACTGGAAAATTACTGGAAGTTGCTTGAGCTCACGGTGATCATTCTTAGTGGAGTTCCTCCTTGTTGCGTCCACATTTCGCAACCTGGCACCTACCTTGCCTGTTGGATGGCCAAAATCATCTACTTAGTCAAGATTTATCTCTTCCTCAGGCAGTTGAAGCTCACTGTGTGAAAGCTTGCCACATTCAAGTGGTTTGTCACATTTGCCGTCATGATTTACGTCCCATTCTGGTTCACAGCACCAGTTGCCACATCCGCTTCTTGGAACGACCTCAAGTTTCTCCAAGACATCCTGAACTATGTCGACTTAGAATTTTCATCCACTGCTGTGAAAGCCTTCAGTCCTCTTCTCTAGTACCTCTCAGAGGAGCTTGTTGGCCTGGCATTCTTTGACGAGTCCCTCGACTTGGAAACGAAGAGGGCCATGGTCACAACTCTGGAGAACAAGGAGGGTCGTGAGCCTGAGAAGAGAAGGACGCTGGAGCTGTATGTGGCTGTCATTCGAGTGAAGAACCTCCCTGATTTCATAACAAGCACCACTCACTGACATCCGTTCTTCCTTGGCTCCTGCAATAGGTTTCTGGATGTCGACCCATCCACGTGGGTTGAACGAGTTGACTACAAGAAAGCCATACAATGAGTCCAGCCACTGAAAGTCACGAACAACCTCGTTGAGCGGAGAGTTGCGCTCTCTGTCATCACCAAAGACAAGGAGCAGTGGAAATTCCTGTTGCAGGTCATATAGGCTCATTGTCAGTGATTCCCAGACACTCAAAAGGCATCCATCACCTCTCATACTATGCAAAAATGAGTGGAGGTTCTGTTCCTAAGACATCACCCCAACGAGGAGCTAATACTTTCACTGTAAGAGGGACTACGTGCGCTGGTGGGGTATTAAGCCCTGATGGCACAGAGTCTGATAATCTGGGTGTTTGGGGCACCAGTAAATACTACAGTGGAAGACTGAAATTTTCCATGGAGGGTTTTTGTACCCAGAGGAACAAAAGTGCGGGTCGCTTGTAAAAAATCTACAACTTTGAAAATGAGGACCACCCGAATATATATATATATATATATATATATATATATATATATATATATATAAAACCTTAGACCTACTCCTGTACAGAAAACTAGGTACACCATTCAACATCTATCCATCCAGACCTAAATACGTAATATATTACGTAATCCTCTTCTCACCCTGCCATCTGTTTTTTACCTTTTTGAAGGATGATACTTGGCAAGTTGGAACCATGAATTTTTATGAGCTTCAGACTTTCACTTCTGTATTTCTATGCTGCATGTCTGGGATGTGTCTGAGGTACTACTTTCCAGGAGGTGGACTATGTGATATTACAGAAGCCTGCAATGAGGTCACAAAAGATAGAAATGATAAAACTCACTATATCAGTCATGTTGGTACAAACGATCTGAAGCGCAACAAATCAAAGGAATTGTTAGCAGAGTATCACAAGATAAGCAAACGATTAAAAGCGAAGTCCAGTAGTGTAATAATATCTGGCATACTCCCAAGGATCAGTGCGGAAAATAACTTCGAAGAAAAGGCCATCAGCACAAGTAATCGACTCAAATCTCTCTGCATGCAAGAAGGAGTCGACTTTGTCTTTCTGTGAGAACAATTCAATGAGCGACATATACTTTTCCAGAAAGATGGTCTCCATTTGAACTCGGTAGGAGCAGCATGGCTAGGTAAACTTTTATATGATAAAGTTGCTCTCTTCCAGTCAAAAAATGCAGGGCATCAGGGGTCAGCAACCTCAACGTAAATACTTGTAAAGTCAGTTCATCGACTGTTTGGGACAGAATTAGAGTCTGCTATGTTAATGCACATAGTCTATGCAACAAATTTGAGGATTTAGAATCTCATATATACCTTGAAAATTATGACATCGTCGGCATCACAGAGTCCTGGATTAACACAACTGACCATGCCTTTTGAGCGGAATCCTCATTTACAGGGTACTATATTTTCAGCTATGAGAAACCACACCGAGCTGCATGGGGTGTTATACTATACATGAAAACTAGTCTTCACCCCCTTGTACCATCCATACCCAGTATTTCCAACATACTGTAGATGCTAGTTATGTTCAACTGAGTATTAAATTGCATAGAATAAATATGTCTCGTCTATCATCCTCCAGCACAGTCAACCGACACGGATGAAAAACTGTATTATCGAATTGTAGAAATTTGTTGTTGAGGATAGCATAATTTTGGTGACTTTAATCTACCAGTAACAAAGTGGGATGAACTGCTAACTGCACACTCAGAACGAGGGCTTTACATGATCTTCAAGAAAGAACCCTTTACCAACACGTTGAATACCCAGCGAGAGGAAACAGTATCCTAGACATCATCTTAACTTTTTTTTTTTTTTTTTTTTTACGTGTCTGACTCCAGGCTAGGGCTTCAGAGCCTATTTCTCGGGGGCTGCGTCCTATCCCAAAGGCCCAGTAGTCCTCCTACACCTCCACATGTCACCATTTCGGCGCTAACACCCACCATCCGTACTGGATACATGCTAGGGCTGTCTCTTACAGGACTGGTGTATTGATATTAGCGGGGGGTATTTTTACAACATGTCGTTGGGTCATCTGGTAGATCAGGAAAGTCTGCTTTTAGGAAATTCAAATCCTAAAACTGTTCCTTGCCCCAGCCGGGATTCGATCCTGGGTTCATCAGGACTGCTGGCCGCCTCTTTACCGATTCAGCCACCGCCACCCCCAAATGATAGCCTAGTTAACAATGTCGAATTTGGACCTAAGTATAATTCCGGCGATCATCGAATTATACAGTTTAATATTACTGCGAAAAAGTGACAGAAACAGACTAAAGGAAAAGTCCTAGACTATCATAGGGCAGATTTCACCAGACTCAGAACGCTACTTACAACTACGGTTTGGATTAAAATGACTGAAACTGATGACATAAACCAAACAAGGGATATATTCACCAATAAAATTAATCAAGTGGTAAAGTTATGTCTACCACTAAGTGACAGGCGTGTAGCTGGTAATAGTAAACCAAAGTGGTAGTCTGGTGAAATTGAAAGTAGCTTAATAGCCAAAAAAGATACTTCTTTTTTTATGTGAGGAAGAAGGAACCAAAGGGATCGAGCCCACAAAACTATTCCTTCCAAAAGAAAAACAAAATACAAGAGAGAGCCAAATTCAAGATCCTATCATTTCGAGATGCCTGGACACACTGCGTTTGAAAGACTGGAGATCATAGGAAGCCGGAAATACAGACAGAGGGAGACAGTTCCAGAGCTGACCTGTTGCATAAATGAAGGACTGGGAGTAATGGTTAACTCTTGCATTAGAGAGTTGGACAGAAAAGGGATGAGAGTTTGCTGCTAGACGGGTGCTGTGCGCCCAACGTAGAGATGGAGGAATGCATGCAGACAGTTCAGAGGAGCAGTGACCATTGAAGTAACGATAGAAAAGAGATAAAGATGCAACAGTGCGGCGAAGAGACAGAGCTTGAAGGGAGTCAGTAAGAGGAGGAAAGTTAATGAGGTGAAAAGCCTTTGACTCCACCCTATTGAGAAGAGCTGTATGTGGGGAGCCTCCCCACACATGAGAGTTGTACTCCACGCAGGGACGGATAAAGCCCCTGTATAGAGTCAACAATTGTGCTGGAACGGAGTCGGCTTAGCACATCTAATCTCTTGGAAGCAGATTTTACAAGAGATGTAATATGATCTTTCCAAGATAAGTCCCGAGTAAATGAAACCCCAAGCATTTTCAAGGATGATGCAGGATTAAGCTGAATATTATTAAACAGTAGTGGGTATACCTGTTGAAGATTTTGTCAGGTTGATAGGTGCAAAAACTGAGTCTCTGATGCATTAAAAACAACCAGATTATTTTTACCCCAGTCAGAGATACGAGCCAAGTCAGACATTAGATGTGCCATAGCCTCGTCTCTTGTTTGTTGAGGTATCTGCTGAGATGGACGTTGTGGGAATCGAATGGAAAGGTGAAGGGTGGAGTCATCAGTGTATGAGTGGATAGGGTTAGATGTACACCTTAGAAGCTCATTGATGAATAAAAGGAAGAGGGTTGGTGATAGGACAGAGCCCTGAGGAACACCACTGTTAATACATCTAGGAGAAGAACGATGGCCGTCTACAACAGCGGCTATACAACGACCAGAAATGAAGCTAGAGATGAAGGCACAGATAGAAGGATAGAAACCGTAAGAGGGCAGTTTGGAAATTAAAGATTTATGCCAGACTCGATCGAAAGCCTTTGAGATGTCAAGTGCAATGGCAAAGCTTTCGCCAAAGTCCTGAAAGGAGGATGACCAGGAGAGATACAGGATGTTAAAGCAATTGGACGATATTTAGTGGGTTGGGAATGGTCACCCTTCTTTGGGACTGGCTGAATGAGAGCAAACTTCCAGCAAGAAGAAAAGGTACAAGTTGGTAGACAAAGGCGAAAGAGTTTGCCTAGGCAGGGTGTAAGCACAGAAGCACAGTTCTTGAGAACAACAGGAGGGACTCCATCAGGCCCATATGCCGTGTTAGTATTGAGGCCTGTGATGGCAAAAAATACATCAGCTGAAGAAATTTTAATGTCGGCCATGAGAAAGTCAGAGGAGGGAAGTGATGGAGGAACAGCACCGGAATCATCTAAGGTGGAATTGGAGGAGAAAGTCTGAGCGAAGAGATCTGCTTTATCAGTAGAAGAAATAGCTACATAGCCATCAGAGTAGAAAAGAAGAGGGAAGGATGATGAGCCTTGGAGGCTCCCTGTTGATGAGGAGGGACGCCTTCTTGCGGTGACATCGTTATATCTGGTTGGCTGTGCTGTCCAGTAATACAAACGTCCCTCATTTCCCTCCCTGTCTCCCATTAGGAGGATCTTGGACTGCAGTAGAAGGGTAATTTCAGCCAGTAGTCCACTGGGTTTACGTTCAGATAAGCCTGGGGTTGAGACTACTACTACTGCTACTACTACTACTACTACTACTACTATTACTACTACTACTACATAGGAGGCATCTCTTTCTTGACAGTTTAGTGCCGTCAATAGCAAATCAACTACTTCACCGCTATGACGTCTTTTTTTTTTTTTTATTGGTATTGTATTTCCAGATAATTTTGCAGACTTTTGGAAAGACTATCTGTACTGAAGGGGTTAATGATCTA
This sequence comes from Coenobita brevimanus, assembly GCF_032717465.1. Classification (NCBI taxonomy): domain Eukaryota; kingdom Metazoa; phylum Arthropoda; class Malacostraca; order Decapoda; family Coenobitidae; genus Coenobita; species Coenobita brevimanus. Next base: position 5,958,547 of record NC_136990.1, read on the forward strand.
AAGCTATATTCACCCCGGACAGTAACTCAGAAACTGAATAAATGCAGCTAATATTTTAGTTATCACGTGAGAGAGAAACTTCCCCTGTTCTAACCATCCATCAATCACAGGAGCGGCTGGCACCCTGAAAGACAGTGTGTGAGGGCGGGATGGCGGAGGGAGGACAGGATGAAACAGCAGGCCAGGCACTGGTGAAGGCTGCCGCTGCAGGTGATCTCCCGCTGGTGTCCACCTTGCTCGCTAGAGGTGCACCAGTGATGGTTGTCGACGGCGGACTCAGGACGCCCCTGCAGAAAGCAGTGGAGAAGGAGCATTGGGACGTGGCGGCAGCGTTGATTGAAACAGAGGCAAACCTGCAATCTACCCCTCCATGCATTTCAGGTAACGCCTACAAAGTTAATAAAGTTTTTATTTCTTTCCAGGGAATTATTTCACCAGTTCAGGCAAGATGTGAGTTACTTCAGTTTATATTTAAGTGATCATTCATATCAATAAACATCTACAGCATTTTTGCCTGATGAGCTGATTACTTCTGGCCATGGATTGTCCCTGGTTCTCCTTGTCACTCGATGCTACTATGCAACATTGTGCAGAGGGATTAGTTGAATCCAGCCTTAAGACTATCCTACTCAGGAGGCAGGAGTGATTTAGGTTAGTCTACTGTAAATAGGTCACCAGAACTGCTACTAGGCCACTCCAAAACTTGTCTGGACTAATCTGCAAAACTCGCTAAAGCGTGCTACTTGAGTCACGCTGTGGTAAATATAAAGCTGCTACCGGCATAGGAGAACAATTGAAAGTGAAAGGAAAACCTCAGTATTACGTTGAACTAAAATTGGAGGAAAAACTAAACTGTGAGGATGGTGGAAAGTCTTGTACAATGGATTCAGCTGAACGAAAAGTTTGCCACATTTAACATACTCGTAATAGCTGTTGTGTACTGTGGAAAGTTTAATATGCACTGTAATTGGTATAAGAATAATGTACGTTGCCTAAAGGGTGTGTTAGTGTGAAAAAAAAAAAAAGATCAAAATATTGTACTTTAACAAGAATCCTCAGTATTGGGTGGAAGCTAATTATCACTGAGCACCTAAATTCAAGATGATTTTAGGTTACGATCAAGCTAGGCAAAGTTGTTCCCATGGTATTTTAATCGATCTTGGATTACCTTAACTTCTCTGTACTGTAAGCACACATTTTCCTGCTGAACTCTGAGCAATTCTGATGGTTGTCCGACTTATCCTTATCCAGGAGGCCATTAATTGTAGTATTTTTAGCGATGACAGGGCAGCCTTGTTTGCCCTTGAGCATTTTAGTCTGCCCTTAAGCATTTAACTATCCGCACTCCTTGAGGGGGGAAGTTTTACAAGTGCTCCTCCTCCTGGTCCATCATAGCGAGAGAGTTTCATTTTGCTGGGTGCCAGCCCATGTTGGACTGCAGGGAAATGAATGTACAGGTGAGGCAGCACGGGCAGCATCTCCCTGCAGGGATTGCTTCCATATGATTAAGGCTGTTGTTCGGACCTTCTGGCAGCAGTCATAGCATACACATCCCGTTCCAAGCAAGCTGCTGGATGTGGCGGCGATAGTTAGTCTAATCCATTGGCCTATACAGCCATGCCCCATCACTGGAAAGTTGTTGTGACGCGCCTATAGATCAGTTTTACACACTTGACTCATTGCTATCTGCTGGAGGGGAAACCATATCCATACTGTGAAAACTGTCTGGGCGAAGCTTCTTACTTGTGTGTCCCAGTCTAAGGAATGTTCGCCGTCGATACCTCTCCAGATTTAGGACAGGAAATGGGTCTTGTCTTCTCCCCTCAGTCCTTGGAGAGGAGGCGTGTATGATGGCAGGAGCCAATCTCTCAGTTGGAGCAGGCTTCCTCAGTCAGCTTTAGCTGTTTTATGGATAGTTTTAACTTCACTGTCCTGTGCATAGTTCTGGGTGTGTCATTACATTTATATAATTATTCTGTTGTGGGGATTTTAAAAATTATTTTATGATGAGAACTGATATGTTTATTCATTATATTATGTGTGTATGTATATATTTTATTCTTTGTTGCTTGTACTGCTGTCATACCTTTTTTTTTTGCTATGCTGTCATAATTTCTTATTGTAATCACTCATCATTTGTGTATACACACACACACACACACACACACACACACACACACACACACACACACACACACACTCAGCTTCGCAGGTTAAGTAAAACCTGTCTGCCTGTAGTGCATTGTTCAGTGGACATTAGTCTAATGTAAGTCGTATATAGAAAGTAGGGTTACTATAGCATGATACGATTAAATGAAGTGTGTAACTTTTGTTAAGGACACTCCTAAACTCAAAATTGTCTCAAAACAGATCCTAAATTCCTTTTCTCATGCTGGCATGCCTTAAATATAAGCGAGAAATATTTGCAGTGTTAATAATTGTCATGAAGATGCGCTGAAGCGAAGAGGTAACGATAGTTAAGTATGGAGCATGTCTTGTCACAGCAGGTTGGACACCTCACAATAGCCCAATATGAAATATGTATGACAGCCACTCCTGCTCACTGTACCTACTGATACATATTGGTGTGGCATCAGCATGTACGTTTACCAAATTATCATTGACTGTTAATTGCTCTTATTTTTATTTATTTTTTTATTGTAACGGGTGTGGGGGTTCACGACGGGTCGTTTCTACCTTTCATGCCAACTGCCACCAGAATACCAAGTAAACGAAAGACCCGTCGCCTTAACTCTCCTTATTGCATGCATAAGAGCGAAGGGTAATATAACACATAATTACCTTCCCCTTCTTTCTTTTTTTCCTTCATTCTTTCCCCATTCTTCTGCCCACGGGTGACTTTACACTTCCTCTTGTGTCTTTCTTTCCTCATTCTTTCCTCTTCATTCTGCCTATGGGTGCCTCTACAGTGAGTGACAAGCCCAATGGTTTCCTATACACCAGAAAACCACTGGGTGGTAATCATATAGCAGAATTATGGCACCTGATGGTTTAGTGGGTAATTAAATCCAGTCGGATTTAGCCTGTGTAGGTTTATATCCAAGGGATGGTTGGGGTTTATTGCTCACGTAATGCCACTCGGGGATGAGTGAGGCTAGTCACTCTCATCTTGAATGTCAGGATCAACTTGCCTAGCCTCGGGTTCCTACGCTGCAAATGGGGCGACATAGGATTGGATGATGGATGGATGGATTATATCTTATTAATATATAGGTTATAATCTTATAAAGTAAACGCATTCTGCTGCCTACATAGGACCACCACTACACTCAAGACACGGGTGAGTGGGGTGCAGGAGGTAGGACTCAGAGGTAGGTGTAGCGAGGTAGCTATGAGGAATGGTGTCTCCACCGAAACTTCTCTTTACCCGGGCATTTCTTCCCCCTGCAACTGTGCCCTGGAATTTATTTGATTCACACTAGAAAAATAATATATGCGATCCTAATTTCATAGTAATGAGTAAATACAAAGTACAAAATTAGCAGAGTACATATTATGGTATTTGTCTGAAAGAGTAGCAGAAAGAAATACAATGTTTATGAGCTAGGGTTATTCTTGGGTTAGGTAAGTTTACCCTAAGCTTCCAGTTTCTTCCCACTTGACCTTGAAAAGGTAAAGATTCTAACTTTATTAATTTACCACTAGGAATGTAATCATGGATTAACTTCTGTTCATTTACCACTTGGAATGTAATCACTGGTTATAAAACTAGCATACAGGAATGATTCTGTAGCGTAGCAACTGCCACGGTGGACAAAGGCTTTTTCTAGCATGCCGTTCACTTCATTTCTCCTGCTAATCACTTGTCACTTTATGCTAAGGCTATTTCAGGCTACATTTAATGTCTTTGAGGAATATACGTGTAAGTACTAACCTCTTTAGGAAGGCAAATAACCTACAGATTCATGGGAAGTATGAGTGCGAGAGGGATTCCTGCCCAGCTCTGCTCCGCATCGTGTTGTAGACAAAGGCGAGGGGAGCCCGCTGCAGGGCTGAGACGAGGGAAAATTCCATTTACCAACTTTTTTCTTAGCTAATTTGGCAGTATGAATTTAATGTGAGAGGAAGGGTTACCGAATACGATTGTTATCGTGCAATCGGCTGTTTTTAATAATTCAGTTTTACTAGGATCTTAGGGAATCGAGGGAAAAGTGGAAAGTTACGCCACACCGGAGAACAGCGACGTCAGGTTCGCAGGTATTTGAGTTAAGGATGGAGGGCAGTTCGAATTGAATCTCACGCCCACTGCATTCATCGAGCCTTAAAATTAAAGTACAAATATTATTATGCCTATTTTAGGCGTCAAGTGAGTGAAGGGAAAAGTCTTACACAGAACTTAATACGACCTCTACAGACTACTGACACCATTACACAGCTCCCCCCCCCCCTTTTTTTTTAAGTCTTTTACCTCGCTCAATTGTCTTACAAATACACAATGACACAGTGGAACTATTTTTACTTATAACTATCGAGTGACAACGAGAGACACTGCCAGACCAAAAGAGATTGTCACCAATACAAGTGATACCTATACCAGTCGAAAGGCTAGAAAGTATCTTTGCAATGATGGACTCAACTTCCATTAATTATATTTGGTACGAGCAATATTGTGGAATAGCACAAAATATTAAATGGATGAAGAGAAAATTTAATAGAGGGACATATACACTGAAACATTATTACAGAAATATACACAGCTACAAATATTCTGTACAGCACAGGCACTGGGATACAAAATCCATTAATAACATAAATCATGACCCTCACCTCACGATTTCTTTCTTCAGGGTAAAGCTCCTTCTATATGAAATTTAGCCTCAGTGCAGCTGTTTTAAACTTAACTTTAGCTAATTTTGATTATCACTGTATAAACTACATTATCTAAATATTACCGATTATATCTGTGCAGTCTATCACTCCCCCAGTGGTTCTTCAGAATCCAATGTATTTGACTCCTTATCCACAAAGTTGAGTAATCTTAACCTTGCCCTTAGCACCGAAATTTACCATTATGGGTGATTTTAATTTACATAATATTGAATGGTTATTGCATTCTGCCAGGACTGACGATGCTGGTCTAGGGTGCGAGGTGTTTGCAGAATCGTTTAATCTCACGCAGTTGGGAAAGCAACCAACCAGAATACCAGATAATCCTGACCATAATGCCCATCTCTTGGATCTATTCCTGACAAATAATCCAGATCAGTTCAAGATAGAAGTACTGTCACCACTTGGATCGTTGGACCACAATCTCATCAAAGCCTCATTAGTCAGCCCCCCAAACCTCCCCATTCTGAACCTGTCAGGGTGACCCAATGGCACTTTGGTAGGGCAAACTGGGATGGATTTAGAAATTAACTTCCTGACATTCCATGGCAGTCTTTCTTCTCTAGTGATATCAGTTCTACCCAGTCCCACATTAATGACTTGATACTAGTTGGCATGGATTTATTCACACTAAGACAACAGTTCACTAAAAGATCGAATTCCCCAAAATGGTTTGATAGCAACTGTGCAAGAGCAACGGCCCCAAAACTAATTAGCATATAACTCTTACTTAAAATAAAAAACATCTGAATCAGTCTGTCAGTTTTAAGTTGCTAAAAACCATGCAAAAGCTGTAATAAATCTCGCTAAATCAAACTTTCTTCAATATCAAACATCAAAACTACTTAACAACCCTAATGACAATAGAATATTCTGGTCAACTCTCAGTTCTTTCCATAATAACTTTAAGAAGTCATCATCCATTCCACCACTAAAATCTTCAGATGGCAACATTACAAATGACCCGCGTGGGAAAGCAGATATCTTTTGCCAGTACGTTTGCCAGAAATTCTACCATAGAGGAAGCCAGCCAGAACGTCCCAGTACTAGAAATTGTCTCTCCCGGAATTGTTCCACTTAGAATACAGACAAGACACTTAAAATCTATTCCAGACAACTGACCAACCAACAAAGCTCCAGGCCCAGATGGAATTCCACCAATTGTTTTGAAAAAGTGTTCCCCAGAACTTGCATCTGTTCTAGCTCAGTTATTCAGACTATGCGTACGCACCTCTTCATTCCCAAATTCATGGAAAGAAACCAATATCCACCCAATTCCATAAAAAGGAAGTTCCAATGACCCCTTTGATTACAGACCAAAAGCTCTCACATCTTCTCTTGGTAAAGTATTTTAAATTTTGATAAGCACATGGTTAAACCCCATGAATCCAACAACTTAATTAGTGACTGACAATATGGTTTTCGCCATGAAAGTTCCACCATTGACATACTCAGTCTCCTGACTCATACCATCCATTAATCAACTGACCAACATGGAGAAACTCATGCAGTAGCCCTTGATATTTCTAAAGCTTTCGACAGAGTGTGGCACCATTCCCTGCTGTCCAAAGTCCCTTGCTATAGACTAATGTCTTTTGTTCCTCTGCTTTCCTTATATCTCATCAACAGAAAAATATGAGTAAAAGTAGATGATGTATATTCCAATTTCCACTCAGTTTAAGCCTGCGAGGCACAGGGATCAGTTCTGGTGCTAACCCTGTTCCTGGTTTATCTTAATGACGTCTTATCTGTCACCCACAATCCCATCCATTCATATGCAGAATACTTAACACTTTACAGTTCATTCACACTCAAACACACATTTATAAAGTCTAACATCTCCATCTTTCAACTCATTCAGCCATCTCCATAAATCATGATTTATCTGCAATCAGTGAAAGGGGACAAAACAACCTTGTCTCATTTAATGGTCTATCTATCTATCTATCTATTGCCAGACGCCTCAGTCCCGTTTGGGGTGGCCACAAACAAATCGCCTCCAAGTCGCCCTGTCCCCCGCCATTTCACTGCCCTGCTCCCAACTCACACCCCCCTCTCTCATATACCTCTCCACCCCATCTCTCCATCTCATCCTCGGCCTCCCCCTTCCTCTTACCCCCTCCACCTCACTCACATACTCTCTCTTCGTCAGTCTTTCACCCTCCATCCTCTCCCATTTAATGGTATTAAAACTAAATATATACAATTTACTAATAGACACATATTGTCAGCTTCGTATACTACCTTCAATGCTACTAATATTCCCATCGCCAAAAGTACTGAAATTCTCTGTGTCTCACTTAACAATGCCCTCAGTGGATCTCTCATGTCAGATCACTTGTTAAAACCGCCTCAAAGAAACTTGGATTTTATTGTACAGAGTCCGTAGCTTCTTCACTGACGAGCAGTTAACTATAATTTTTAAGTCATATGCGCTTCCAGCTTGAATATTGCTCGCCTTTGTGGAATGGATGTGGAGAGGTTGTTTTAGTGCGACCTAAAACAACTAGACAAAATTCAGAACAAAGCTGTTGGAATTATTCATATCCCTTCAATTATAAATAAACTACCTCCCCTACAAGTAAGAAGGAATGTTACCTCCCTTTCATTTTTTTACAGATATTTTTATAGCAAATGCTCAGACGAAGTTGTGTCCATTGTGCCACCTCTCCATGCCTTCCCTCGTGTTACACGAGCATCTTCTAACTCTCATGACTGGAATGTCACACAGCCATATTGCAGAACTTCTGCGTAACATCATTCTTTTATTCTCCGAACTGTATCTCTCCGGAACTCGCCTCCCCGGAGTTGTTTCCCCCCAAACTTCAACTTACGGCTGTTCAAGTCCAACTGTTACTGATATTTTATGATTCGAGGACGCCTTTAATTTGATGTATGGATTTTTTTTATTCATTTGTTTTTCCTTCCTCTGTTTTGTTATTTAAAAAAATGTTAGTTGTTTTTAATTATTTTTTCCCATTATTATAATGTGAGTTCTGACTAAATTGCTCGATACACTAAAACTCGCCTCAATAATATTCAACTTCAGAGCCTGCTCGACGCACAAGTTTTGAAGCAGTGAAGAAGAGACCCAACTCTCCACCCACTGATTCCTCACCCAATCTTCCCCATCTCACTCAGGCTCCTCCCACCTGCTAACTCCGCCCCTTTCCAAGCAACTATTTAGTCACCATCCCTTCACTGACAGATTTCCAAAGTTCGAGGACTTTCGTTTTTGACTTAAGTTTTGTTCTCGGGGTCAAACCTGTTATGTTCATTAGCTTTCGTCTTTCCCTTTATCAGGCAGGCACCCGCTGCACCTGGTCAGTGTGCCACTTCTAAAGATTTTTGTGGAGATCTACAGATTTTGTGGGAAATTTCAGATTATCAGGTTTTGCTTTAAAAATTAATGTAATCTACTAAGGATTTCAGGGACAGTGTCCAACTGTTTTTTTTTAAATAACGTCTCAACAAAGCGTCGGACAAGGATTTAACTTTGGCAGTGCATGTTTGAGACCCCGACCTAATTTGTAAAATTATGCTTTTGTACCAAATGTGTATGATTAAGGCATTTATAAGAGTAAATGTAGGGTAAACTTAGCTAAAATCGTCAGAGGCATGTAGCGAGGCTAGCTTCGGTCACGATACAAGCCCCGCCCACAATTCGGAACGTGACGTCGGTGTGACGTAGTAGTAATCACCGACGCAAGTGGCATTTCTATCTTTCTAACCCCTCCCCAAATACTGTACTTTCTCTCTCTCTCTCTCTCTCTCTCTCTCTCTCTCTCTCTCTCTCTCTCACACACACACACACACACACACACACACACACACACACACACACACACACACACACACACACCGAAGTAATATTTCACCCCTACTACAGATTCAGTATGGTCCTTATATGAGAAGAATGTTTGCGAAAAAAAGGTTTACTTGGAGGAAATTACTTATCATTTACGTGGACAATACGGCCATTGCTACATGCTCGGTGCATGTAACATAGAGCAGTGGTTTATAAAACTTGTTCAGTCACTCTAAAAATCAGCCGCAGCTCAGAAATATGAGTAACCCTGAGGCATTGAATCTGAAGCAGCTTACATAAAGACAGAACTGCCACTTGCGTCGGTGATTACTACTACGTCACACCGACGTCACGTTCCGAATTGTGGGCGGGGCTTGTATCGTGACCGAAGCTAGCCTCGCTACATGCCTCTGACGATTTTAGCTAAGTTTACCCTACATTTACTCTTATAAATGCCTTAATCATACATATTTGGTACAAAAGCATAATTTTACAAATTAGGTCGGGGTCTCAAACATGCACTGCCAAAGTTAAATCCTTGTCCGACGCTTTGTTGAGACGTTATTTAAAAAAAACAGTTGGACACTGCCCCTGAAATCCTTAGTAGGGATATTTGTATGAGGATATTTTCATAAATTAATTGCTCTAAGGAAAGAGAAACATAAACACTTATACATTATTTCAACCTCTTGATAATTTCTTCAAAGTCCCCTATTTGTAGTTCCCCACAATGAAAAGGACGACTTAAATATGTTTTGCTTACATTACCTTGAGTTCTTCATTTTATCAGACACACAGCTTCATAAATGATTTGCTTTTGAATCCATAGGAAGAGAGACACTGAAAGCTGTGTGTGCAAAAGTGGAGTTTATTTAGAATTTCATCGCTAGCTGAATTGCTATATATCATGGTCATACTGCCACAGATAGTCATAAAACAGACACAGTGGAGGCTACTAAGTCATTCTTTAGGAACTGTCATTGAGGTGAATTCCAACATGAAACCTAGTTCAAAACAAACGTGAATAGTAGCACCATGATCTCTATCTCTCCGTAATGGTGAGGATACTTCTTTGCTTATCTCACTCCAGTGCCACTGTAGAGAGGGTTTTCTCAACAATCATTAGCATTAAAAAATGAAGAAAACTTTCAACAGAGAGTCATGGGATTACTCGAGACTAAACATCTATTTCTGTGTTCACTGAGCTTTGACTTTGTTAGGTAAATCTTTGCCTCAGTGAGACATGGGGTGAATATCACAAGAAATATATCTTATGTTTACTGGTCATAATATATTGTAATAATTGTATGTGCCAGTTATACCCATACTTCCTTGTCTATATTTGTGGGTTTGCTTCTTTATGGTGGTTAAAGGAAAGGGATCTATTATCCTTTTATGACTGTCGTTGGAAAAATCAAGTGTAAATGGTAAGAAAAAAAAAAAAAAAAAAAGATCTGTGATGAGGTATTTTCCATAAACACTAATGTATTTTGTATTTAATGTTGTTGATTATATTATACATCCCCTTTATGCATCTGACTTGTATCTACACTCTGGACTGTAACCTCTTATTCTCTACTACGGTTGTCCTCTTTATAATGCATTTCTATAAGCATGGTGTACCTAGTATGGCAAAATAATCTGACCTGTTTTTATTACAATACCTTTTCATTATACTGTATAGTGAATATGTTACTGAAATGCAGTATTATATATTTTCTATGAAACTGTTTAAAATAATCATCCATTTTATCAATGATTTTCAGTGTATAGTTAATGTGTTTTGTTAAAATACCTGTGATCACGCTCTAAAATATACACAGTAAAATAGAACATAAAAACATGTTGAGGATCTAATGAATTATACTTTTTTTTTTTTTTTTTTTTTTGTAGGGAGTGGGGGGCATCCAGAATCAGGGAACGCTGAAAGCTTTGCAGCTGCACTGGAAGAACGTGACGCTATTGAAGAGCAAATGCTTGAGCCTATGCGTCTTCTTCAACCAATTAGAGACATCCGAGGAGGTATGTCTAGTGTTGAGGACATTCATAAACCATAATATCTGCTCACTGTTTAACCCATCCATTCAGATCATGTATTTTTAATTGTACAGGATGGCGCATACATAACTTTCCACTTCACTCCACCGGGCGATATGTAGTGTGTTGAGTGGACAGCTCAGTCAGTGTTATCAGTATCTACACTGCATCATTTATTCATTTCCTGCTCCAACTATCACAACCGCGTCCACACTAGCAGACTGAGCCGTCCCCGCAACACTTAAGATACAGCCGTCCCCACAGCACAGCCAGGTATGATACAGCCACGTCAGTTTGTAGTGTAACGCTACTTGCGGGCCACGCTCTGTTTCGATACCGACATTTTACTGTATATAGATTTTGAGGAACTTTACAGGCTGGATGAGTTACCTGTGGCCATCATTGACCCCTTCATTCTTAGATGTCTCTGTTCTTTGTTTTTTATGGAAGATGAACACGAGAAAGGAAAGCAAAAGTAAATTTAAAAATAATCATACACCAGATTGCAGGTGTCCCATTCATGTATATCTGAAACAGTTGGACTTGAACTGCTGTAGGAAAGGAGGTTCCGAGAGAAGCAGTTCATGGAAAAAGGGTATTCTGCCACAAGTTTAATAAAATCAAGTAGTATTATCAAGAACAATAAAACATGCAGTATAATAGAAATGGCTTTCCTTTAACTTACCAACTCTAAAGGGGAAGCACCAACCCAAAGAAATTTATAAATATTATTCTGCGTCCTTTCTGTCTTGTGAGAAAATTACATTAACCCGCCCCATCCCGACCACTTTTCCATCACTGACTCCCCCCAATCCCGACCATTTTTTTATTTATTTTTTTTTTCGGCTCAAACCTCCGCTTTTGGTGAGAAACATTGAAAATTCATAGAGAAATCGCTCACCTGAGGTTTAAAATACTCAATACAGGTAGGAGTACCTCCTTACCTTACTGGGTTTTCTAACAGGCTGGCACCAAAGAAAACGAGTTCTGTGGGAGGGTAACTATTTCACACCACTCATAAACAGTAATTATTTATTTACTTGTTACGAATTTATGTGTAGTACGAGAGTATATTGGTTTTCAAGCAGTAATATAGGCATTATAAGCATTGTTTCACTCACTAACTCATCACCATACCTGACCTTTTTTTGCCACATTACCTGATCATCATTTCTGACTGTTTCTTCCTCTAATGCTATGTAAAGTTTGTCCTCCACATTGTCATTGATTTGAATCACTTTGGCCCTGAATTTCGTACCGTGGCATGACATGGCTTTACTGGCCAGGTCACTGATAACAGGTGAATTGCTGAGACAATGGCGTGCAGGAGGGGGGGAGGAGGTCATGCTGGGTAAGGCATTGTCCCTGCCTGGCATCTTGTAGAGGAAGGTGTCACGTGTATACATACCAAAAATCACTCGCGAAAATTGAAAATTGTGCAAATTAGAGACCTTGCAATTGATTTGCGTTTATGTACGTCGACGGGATTGGCAGTGACAGAATGTGTGGACGTTAAAGAACGTCGACGGGACGCCGCGGGTTAAGGGGTCAAACTATGTTGCCAGAACGTGAAAAAAATGCAGATACACCAAGTCCAACTAGAATTTGGGGTACCATTAATATTGACTGGTTGGCAACAAGTAGCTGATTTCAGCCTCGATTGCTCCTTGGCATTTGCATTCCAGAATATCTTTATAAATTAAAAACTGCATCATATCAGTCAGCACTCCCAGAAAGCTTAGGATGTCATGACTAGGAGCAGCCATAGGATGCTTGGAGTGATGATAGTGACTCAACCCATAAGTAGGAGAACAAAAGTTTGTATTTTTCTGTTTCTTGTATAAATGTGTTATTTTAACTTCAAATTATTTCACTCTGCCTTGCACAATGCTGTGAATGTTTCCCTGTACAACTGGATAGAAAATCGTAATTTTGTCTAATTGAAAATAGTAGTTTTATGAAGACATAATGAACCTGCATAAGAATGTAGTACATTTTAAATACATTTGGGTACCAAAATAATTGTAAAGATCATTAACCCCTTAACCGTGGGGCATCACTTTCGTGACGCTTGGGAGCAAGGGATCATACCGCAGGGCGTCACTTTTGTGATTGTGTTATTTTGAATTCACCCGGGCTTTCAAGTGGTGGCTTGTATCATCTATCAGTACTGCCTATGTCCAACACTAGTCAGCACTCCTAATCTCATCTGTACTCCGATCCATTGTTGACAATTTAGCCATTTCTCCCCGTTCTTGACTCCCTTCCCTACCTCCCCTCCATTACCTTATCCTCTCGCCTGCCCAGCCGTGCTACCCTAAGTAAATCTTCCCTGGAATTTTTCACTGATTTCATCCATTGAAATAAGCCCTATGCCCTATTCTTATACCAAATATTATATACAAGAGAGAAATAAAGTAAGTGAGAGTGCCATACACCTAGAATTGGCTAATTATCACCTGACAACACCTCACGTGCACTCGTTTGCTAATTTTCGCTGTTTATTTCCCCTTGAAATATGCTGTATAATCTATTTTTGTAATAAAAATGTATATAAGAAAGGAAGGGAGAAGCCTAAGTGATATTTACATTCACTTGGAACTACCCAATTATTGCAGGGCACCACACTGTATTCTACGCTAAGTAAATCTTCCCTGGAATTTTCCACTGATTTCATCCATTGAAATAATCCCTATGCCCTATTCTTATACCAATTAATATATACAAAAAAGAAATAAGGTAAGTGATAGCGCCATACACCTGGATTTGGCTAATTATCACCTGACAACACCTCATGTGCACTCGTTTGCTAATTTTCGCTGTTTATTACCCCTTGAAATTTGCCGTATAATCTATTTTCGTAATAAATATACATATAAGGAGGGAAGGGAGAAGCTTAAGTGATATTTACATTCACCTGGAACTACCTAATTTATTATGTGTTGTCTTGGTTTCCTGCCAATCATTTCATTGCTACATATTAGCAGGTCTCACAAGGCTAAAGGTGGTAGTATTGCACTCACCCAAGCCAGGCGGCAGGAGGCCATCACTATCAGTTCACTGTCGTCTTTCAAAGTGAAGGTACGTCTGTTTGCTCCTGCTAACTTCCCCCGTTTTTCAGCCTCATGCAAAGGGCCCTGTGACCTTTACACCCTACTAAACCTCGTGTGGAAAGAGGTAAAGGGCTGACAATTGATAAAAGAGTGACTACGATCTTTCTATTGAGTAAAACAGTGCAAGTGGAATTGTAAATAATGTGTAAATAATGTGTAAACAGTAAGTGAAAGTAATGAATGTACATATACGTGTACAGTGGAAAATAGTTTTATAAGTTACTTCAGTTGACAGTGCATAACACAGTGTAAATAAAACAGAGAACGTAAATAGAAATGTAAATGAGTAGTATTATAAGAATACGAGTATATATCCTAGGGGTAATGAAAGTGAAAGTTTCACTCTAGCATGTATGAATACTATGAGTTATGAGAGTGAAGGTGAAAGTGACATTCACTCTCAGTGCTAGTGTACAGGACGAGAAAGTGAATGCTACGTATTTTACTGAAAGAAATTGAATGCCTACAGTGACAACAAACTACTGTTACTGAAGGAAACTTATGGATAAAGACTGTAGATATATATAAGTGTTATATAGGAATAGAAATATAAACTGTGTTTTTATGAATAATAAATGACAGAACACCAGCGGCGAACTAGCGCAAGTGGGAAGGTCACACGCCCTCGTAATTTTCATTGCTTACAGTGTTTTTTTTTTTTTTTTTGGAGTATGGATTCCAAACTATTTGAGAATCATAGAATAGTGTTTCTAGTGATAATATCAGACTGTGGTAATCATATTACGGGTTGTCTGGAAGTGTAGAGTGGAGACTTTGTTACCCAACTTCAGAGGTCTCTACAAGTCCTATGGTACTCGACGAAGGCTCAACAGACACCCCAGGAGAAAGCTGAAAGTATGTGCCATAAGCATATATGACATTAATATTCTAGGACTAATAACTGATTTTTGGCAAATATTTTTAGAGAGTCTATCGAAGCGCGAATATGCCCGCGGGAGCCGCAAGAGAAAGCAAAACAAGCCCGCGGTGTAAGGGTTAAAACATTGTAAACACTTTTATATTGTGCCCTTTAATGTTTTTTTTTTTTTTTTCTGAAACCCAAACTGAAATATTATAGCAGATGAATCAGATATTTCATATAGATTTTGTTGATTTGATGGTATCAGGAATGAATTTTGAAATTCTCTACCTCATGGAACTCCAGTGGGTATATATTTCTCATTATTGACAAAGCATATCGATGCCGTAATGGAGGCTCGTAGAAATGATCTTCATTTATAAGTTGGGCGGCTGGCTGTGTGTGAGCAGTAGTGTTGCCACCTTGCACCGACAATGGTCACCATTATCAAGTCTGCTGCACCACGGTATTCCAGCTTTAGGAGTTGCTGGTGGGTAGAAAGTCAGAAGTAAAGTTGCTCCCATTGAACATTTTGAGTTCAAGGGACCCCAAGGAATGTTTTAGCAGACTTTCAGCCAGGTGTTCTTCACTCAGAATAAGAGTGAAATTCAACCCCCCAAAAGGCAGAAATAAATTTGCTGGTATTGTTCATTCTGGGTTCACAAGACCTCAATGAAGGGTTTGGCAAAGTCTAAACCATGTGTTCTTTAGCCAGATAAAAACATATTTATTTTTCAGTCTGATGTTCACTTTTGAACCTTTAGCCAGAGTTCTGACCTGCCAGCAATACATTTCTGACGTGCCGGGAGAAGGTACAGTCTGACTTAAGTTCTCAGACTCAACATAGCGACAAATGACGCTTTAATCGTTTTCTTGGGAAGAGGGGCGGAGTCACGAAGTAAGAGACGCGAGAATGAGGAGGTGAGGGGGGTTCGTGGGTGGATCCCTAGTGCTCAGGTTCATTGCTTCGAGAATGTGTGTGTGTGTGTGTGTGTTAGGGTGGATGTGTTACTGTCACTTCTGTTCTTGTCTGTTAAACGGAGTTTTTCTGTATTGTGTGTATGTCTGTATGTGTGTGTCTGTTTGTCTTTTTGTCTGTATTTGTGTTTGTCAGCATTTATCTTTCTGTCTTTCTGCCTGTCTGTCTGTCTTCCTGTCTGTCAGTATTTATGTCTGTCTGCGTATCTATTTTTCTGTTTATCTCTGTTTCTCTACTTGTCTGTCTGCCTCTTTGTCTGTCTGTCTACTTTTCTTTTTGCATGTAAGTGTGTGTGTGTGTGTGTGTGTGTGTGTGTGTGTGTGTGTGTGTGTGTCGTTCCAGAAACATTTTGGCAATTCTTGAGAGAGAGAGAGAGAGAGAGAGAGAGAGAGAGAGAGGGAGAGAGAGAGAGCATTTAAATTAAACCTATAACTTATTTTTCACTTGTTTACTAACCAATTGCGTAAGTCAGATGTCGAATTATTGGTGTCGAAAAGAACACATTTTTTGGTACTGGACTTAATCTTGGCCAAGCTTGACACATTGAAAGTTTTCCTTCTCTTTCCTAGTTCTAACAGTAAAATTTTATGAGTCATTCAGTAAGATTAGAGAGAGAGAGAGAGAGAGAGAGAGAGAGAGAGAGAGAGAGAGAGAGAGAGAGAGAGGGAGGGGGGAGAGAGAGAACAGAATATTTGGCATTTTGTTGCAGTGAGATAGGTGTGATGCAGTGCTTGAACCTAACAGTCGTGAGTTAAATCCCTCCTGTCGGATGGCTGACAGTTGTTCATGTATTTCAGGTTCCTCTGTCTTCCGCAAGTCAACGATCTGTCATGCCAATAATAATGCTGTCGCCATATGTAATGTTCAGAATTTAGGCCGCTGTCCACCAGTGTACTACTGGGAATTTTAGAGATTATGGAAAAATGAGTGGCACGATCTTATCAATTTATGGGAAATGAGGTAGCGTGAGCTCATTAGAGTTTACGGGAATGTGGTAGCGTGATCTTATTAGAGGGTTTACGGGAAATGTGGTAGCGTGCACTTGTGAAGAGAGTGTGTGAGCCGTTAGCTATTAAGCACACTTTGCGGGCCACTCAATCTCGTCTGCACTATACCCTGGAGGATTACAAAAACTCGAATTTCAAATGACTTAACCTAAGCTTTACTAAGCATTAAGAACTGAAACAGATTAGAAACTGGGAACGATCAAAGCAGATAAAATATAATCACGGTCTGTAACTCCAGAGTTATGAATTTTACAAACCTAAATTAATACCCGAAGAATACTGGTACACCTGGATATATTGATCCCGTGGTCACAGTTGGACTCACTGGGAAGAAGTAAAGATTACCACCAAGATATACCCACGATTTAGCACGTATGACACAAGAATCATGTACAACTGAATATAATTTTCAAATCAGTAATCAAATGGACAATTATCAAATGGATCAGCAGATAGATCCTTAATTAGGCTACATGAACTAAGGGGGGGGGGGATTTAGTGTGTGAGACGCCGGCTAAGCAGTGGCTTGAACGCATGATGATCTGCAATGCTGAAGAGAAGTAGCGGTCTTCTCATTCAGTACAAGATGGATCAGGGGATAATATGACCAAGTTAATTGACAAATGTATATGATGACTTAGTACACGACGGAGAAAAAAGGAGGGAGGGGGGGTGAGAGTTCGACACTAACTTGCAATGTTGAAGAGAAGTGGCGGTCTGGCGGTTGTCTTTTTTTTTTTTTAAGGGGGGGGGGCTTTCTTGCCTATCAATCATTGGGGCCAAAGCCCCTGGTCATTAAGGCCGAATATACAGTATATATATGTATATACATATAAACACACACACACACACACACACACACATATATATATATATATATATTCATGCACATATATATATATATATATATATATATATATATATATATATATATATATATATATATATATATTCATGCACATATATATATATATATATATATATATATATATATATATATATATATATATATATATATTTATTTTACTTTATTTTTTTTTGTTTTTTGTTTTTTCTTGGTTTTATATTTTTTATAACTTATAAAGAAAGACCTAATCTGAAGACCCTAAAACTAATCACCTAACAGACAAATCGCTAACCTATACTAAATCCTACAAATAGCTAGACCAACACTAATGGTAAAAATACCTTGACTAACAGAGCACCATCGACTGCAGATATGTAATGCCTTTCTACATTACACACCTGCACTCATCACCTGCTGACTGTCAGTCGAGGCACAACCTAATATAGGGGAGATCAGTATATGAAAGGGAACGAGACGAGTCAGGAACATTTCCATATACGTCACCTGTCGGCCCTAATTAGAATAACTTAAGCAAGATGTTAAAATATATTTACATAATATGTACAAAAAGTGAAGAACCTCGCCCACCAGACCACCATCGACTGCAAGTGCCCAATATCTTTCTATATTGCACACTTGCACTCATCAGCTGGTGACTGTCAGTCGAGGAACGTGGTTTAATGTAGGGGACATCTATATTAGAAATAGATCAGTGGGAGGAGGAACTATTTCAAATATGTCAACTGTCAACCCTAATTAATAGTACAATATATACATATTTACAGTCGATAAAAACCATACCCGTACAGTAAAAAAGTCACATCACTCTGATCAGTCCGGTCTCTCTCAAGAAAGCCATCAATTTATCAGTCATAACAATGTCCCCATCACCCAAGATGGTGGACAGGGTGAATGGGACGTCTGCTGCGCCGCAGTAATTTATAAGTAAAGCCCTTTCACGAATAAATCGCCGACAGCGCAAGATGATATGACTGATAGATAACACCGCATCACAGATGTCACAGTGCGGTGGGAATCGTTTTTCCATATAAGGTTTCATGTGTGTTAGGAAGGTGGCATTAAGCCGCAAACGACCCAACACTTTTTCTTCCAGTCGACTGGGACGGTTGGCAGTGTCCCAGTCGCCCAGGTACGGCTTACACGTTCGAATATTTAGTCTGGTCCACTGACCTTGCCACAGAAGATTTATTGATTTCTTTCCAAGAGAGAGACTCCACCGTAGATCACGAGGAACGTCCCAAGTCTCCTCGAGTTCTACAGCCGACTTTGCAAGTAAGTCAGCCTGCTCATTGCCGTAGATGCGACAATGACCAGGCACCCAGATCAGCGTGAATGACTTGTTGCATGAATGCAACTTATTAATGCGGCCTGGATCTCGTGTGAGTCCGAAGTGCAAGATGCAGTTGCCTGAAGGGCTGATTTTGAATCCGAAAATATGACAAATGAGTCATGCCCAGAAGTGAGAGCATAGTTTATGGCTTTGTCCATAGCAAAAAGTTCGGAGGTAAATACAGATGTATGAGTCGGCAACCGATACCTGAGTGCACATTCAGTCAACCACACACTTGCACCCACACATTCACTCGACTTAGAACCGTCGGTGTACAATTGGTGGGACCCCAGGTGACGCACGATGATGTTACGAAACAAGTGGTGGACCTCCGCCTCCGGCGCCTTGACCTTCGGTGCTGGGAGCCATGATACGTCAACAGTAAA
Source organism: Coenobita brevimanus (assembly GCF_032717465.1). Taxonomy (NCBI): domain Eukaryota; kingdom Metazoa; phylum Arthropoda; class Malacostraca; order Decapoda; family Coenobitidae; genus Coenobita; species Coenobita brevimanus. The sequence continues at coordinate 5,977,782 of NC_136990.1, forward strand.
GCCAGGTGGCTCCCAAGGCGCTATATTTTTTGACACCAACTTGTCACAGTCACTGAGGTCCACACCAAGCTCCTGAGTCAGTAAGTGGAGGCGAACCCCCCGCAGAAGGTGGTGGTATTGACGCAGGGGGGTACTGGCCACATTGCCGATATTACTTTTCCTAGATGTTCTTAGTCCATAGGACAAAGCAAGGTGGTCACGACGAATATGGAGGGGAGGCACATTCGCCTCCACTTCCATACGAGCCACACGAGTACACCGGACGGCTCCAAGACACATTCGCAAACATTTGTTCTGCAACACATCCAATCCTTTCAGCATGGCATCGGATGCCGAGCCACACACCTGTGCGCCATAGTCTAGCTTTGATCGAATAAGGGACTTATACACCATTAATAAAGATTTTCTGTCGGCACCCCATGTACTAGGTACTTGAGGACATTTACTGATTTATCACAATGAGCAAGCAAATTATTAACATGAATTTTGAAGTTCAGTCGACGATCAAAATGTATTCCCAAAAACTTTACAGAATTTTGAAAAGGTACTGCCTGATTATCCAAAGTTAAGCACAAATTAGGTACGTTATGAGTCGTAAAAACTACAGCGGCACACTTAGGGACGGAAAACTTAAATCTCCACTGCAAGGCCCATTGGTGGACCGAGTCAAGGGCTGCTTGAATCTGCCCAACCGAAAATCGTGCATTATGGAAAGAGTGCCAAATTGCACAATCGTCAGCATAGAGCGAGTATTTAAGATTCCTCGGGATGGGAGCTGATGACAGAATATCATTTATCATAATGCTAAATAAAGTAGGACTAAGCACACTTCCCTGTGGCACCCCGTTTTCCTGGAGGAATATAACCGATGTTACGTTACGGGGCAATTTGACAGGGAAAGTCCTGTCCCTTAAGAAATTTGAAATAAAAACAGGCAAATTTCCTCTTAAACCATAAGCATAGAGCTTCATTAGTATACCGTGTCGCTATGTCACGTCATAGGCTTTATGGAAGTCCAAGAACACCCCTATCATGAATTCTTTATTGGCAAATGCCTCTGAAATACAATGCTCCAAATTCATTAAATGATCTAGTGAACTTCTGTATTTACGGAAGCCACATTGTTGATCATTTAACAAATTCTTCGACTCTAAAACAAAAAGAAGCCTATTGTTTACCATTCGTTCCATGACCTTATATAAACCAGAAGTCAACACAATAGGACGAAATGAAGTGGGATTCATAAGACGACCAGCCTCTTTGGGTATCGGTATGACATGCGCAAAGTGCCATGAGTTTGGGAACGTTCGAGACGCCTAAATCTCATTGTACAATGCTAACATCTTAATTCTTTAGAGTTTGTATCACAATACTGTCCTGCAGTAACATTTTCACTTCCCTACTCACCTCCCTGCTCTTTTCACTGTTTTCAAAGAAGCAGCAACCTTTCTTCCCTGTTGTACACTTTCAAGCACTTCACCCTCTAAACTTTCATGCTTACTCATCACACTACTCAAGTACTTAAACGCACTCACATTTTTCGATTCCTCCTCATCCAGTCTCACTGTACATTCACTGACTACACTTCTCTCGAAGACCATAACTTTTTTCTTCCCTACATTCACCTCTAGATTCCGTTCATTACACACTCTTCCAAACTCATCCACCAAGCCTTGCAGCTTCCCTTCATCTTCACATAACAACACAGTATCATATGTAAACAACAGTACAGGGAGTTTCCAAACACTGCTTTCTCTCATTAGGGCCACTCCAACATCCATTGCCCTACTTGTATCTCTTTCATAACCCCCTCCATATACAGAATGTACATCCTTGGAGACATGACACATCCCTGTTTCTATCCAACATTCAAACAGAAATATTCACTCAGTTCACTATCCATACGCACTGCAGTCTTGTCACCCGCATACATACTCTTCACAGCATTCAACAACTTCCCATGTACTCCATGTATTCTTAATACTTTCCGCAATCCTTGTCTGTCCACCCTGCCATATGCTTTCTCCAAATCCATGAAGGCTGCATACAACTTCTTTCTCTTCTCTAGAAACGTTTCCACTAAATATCTAAGAATAAGTATCTGATCTACAAAACCTCTTCCCATCCTAAAACCTCCTTGTTCTTCTCACACTAATTCTTCTGTTATTTCTCTAACTCTGTCAATAACTATCCTACCATATACTTTTCCTACTGCACTGAGCAGACAAATGCCCCTATGAATACCACACACTTCTTTTTCCCCTTTTCCTTTGTCTGTCTATCTATCGCCAGAAGCCATAATACCGTAAGGGTTGGCCACAAACAAATTGCCTCCATGTCATCCTGTCCCCCGCCATATCACTGCCCTGCTCCCAGTTCACAACCCCCTATCTCATATACCTCTCCACTCCATCTCTCCATCTCATCCATGGCCTCCCCCACGCTCTCCCCCCCTCCACCTCACTCACATACACTCTCCTCGTCAGTCTGTCACTCTCCAACCTCTCCACATGGCCAAACCACCTCAGTGTGTTTCTCCTATCGCTTCCTATCACATCCACATCTACACCACAACGCTGTTTCACTTCCTCGTTTGTCAGTCTCTCCCTGTAACTTTGCATCCTCCTCTCAAATATCTCATTTTCACTGCTCTCGCTCTTGACTTGTGTCTCTCCAACAAGGTCCAAGCTTCACTTCCATACGTTGGAGTTGGTGTCACAATACTGTCATGTAGTAACTTTTTCACTTCCATGCTCACTTCCCTGTTTCTTATCGCTGCTTTCAAGGAACCAGCAACCATTCTTCCTTGTTGTACCCTTTCAAGCACTTCACCCTATAAACTTCAATCCTTACTCATCACACTACCCAATTACTTAAACGCACTCACATTTTCCATTTCCTCCTCATCCAAACTCACTGTACATTCACTGACTTCACTTTTCTCGTAGACCATAACTTGAATCTTCCCTACACTCACTTTTAGATTCCGTTTCTTACAGACTCTCCCAAACTCATCCACCAAGCCCTGCAGCTCCCCTTCGTCCTCACTTAACAACACAGTATCATTTGGAAACAACAGTACAGGGAGTTTCCAAACACTGCCCTCTCTCATCAGGGCCACTTCAACATCCACTGCCATACCTTGTATCTCTTTTATAACCTCATTCATATACAGGTTGAAGAACCATGGACACATGACACATCTCTGTTTCAATCCAACATTCAAAAAGAAGAATTCACGCAATTCACTATGCATTCGTGCTGCAGCTTTAGCACCCCTCACATGCACTTCACGGCATTCAGCAATTTCCCATCTACTCCATATATTCTTAATACTTTCTGCAATCCTTGTCTGTCCACCCTGTCATATGCTTTCTCCAAATCCATGAAGGCTGCATACAACTTCTTTCCCTCTCGAGAAATTTTCCACTAAGGATCTAAGAATGAATATCTGATCTACACAACCTCTTCCCTTCCTAGAACCTCCCTGTTCTTCTCCAACTAATTCTTCTGTTATTTCCCTATGTCACGCGGTTTTTAAAATAAATGCAATTATTAAATGATAATGTTCAATAATACTGAACAGCAGGAACAAGAATTGTCTTGCTAAATCAAGCAATGATTACCTTATGCCGGTTTGCTTCGCCGATTCTCTCAGAAAGAGAATTTATAAACTTTCTCAACAGTACACAGCAGAGACTAATTACTCACAATTGCTGTTTATTAGTACTGTTAGCCTCTGGAGAAAGTGACTTCACCCCTGACAATAAATAACTAATACTATTAATGATATCAGGTTCTTGCTGATGCGTTATCTCCTAGAAGGCACAACAGATTTAAGCTTAATACAACAAGACTGGCCTAAGTACCAGTTATAAATAGCAAAGCGTTTATGCAAGCTAGGAGCTAATAGAGAAATAAGCTTAGTATGGAGAAATGAAACACGAGTTTACATTACATTAAGCTTGAGAAAAGAACTGTTAAATTTATTGATTACAAAGAAATAAATTTAATGTTACATTTCAAAATGAATTCAAAATAAAGAGATCGCACTCGCTCACTCAGAAGCTAAACTCTTAAACCTAGGAAAATACGAAAAGGAAATACTGGTCAGAGAGTGGACTAAGCAGATGACTGAGTGTCGTCACTGAGGAAGAACACTGCACTCACTGTCTCTCTCCAGTCACGGCGGCGGTGGGAACTAGGTGTTGTTACTGAGGAAGAACACTGCCACACACAACCTGCCTCTATGGCACTCGAATCTTGACTGACTAACTCATGGGAAAGATGGGAGCGCAATGGCCGCATTTCTATCGGCTTGAATGAGCAAAAAGCGCCCAAAACAAATCTCTCAGCGGTAGCTCTAATGTCTTGCACAAAGACGATCACTTATGACAGTTAAAATTGATTTGAAAAGACGCCCGACCGAATGAGCGGTTAACTGAACGATAACTGGGATTCCACTAGAGTTCGTGGTTTCCCACAAAAGCCAATGTCACTAGCCGACTCGTGACATTACGCCCCATGAAAATCAAATCTTTTTTCTTCAGAAAAAAGATTTCAATATACATACATATAAATCCTAACTCAGTCACACAAGATTCACGCTGTGGTGTGTGTGCTATTCTTCTACAGGAGAAAGTCGCAGTCGCCAGTGAGCGAAAAAACCTCATATTTACGTTAATAGAGGCAAGCTTGAGGGAGAAGACTCTGTGACGACGGTGAAACTCCTGTACTCAGGTCAAACTGAGCGAAAGTTCGCTACATTTACACTGACAACTAATTGTTGTGTAGCGTGGTGTATGTGATACACAGTGTAGGTGTGACAGTTATAGTGTAACTGTACCTACGTGTAAAATGATACAGTAAATATTAATAATGTGGCGACGACGAAGGAAGAGGAGAAGAGGCGGCAGTGTGCGGCAGACGATCAGCTGGCTGGCCCGCACAGCAAAACTGCTACACCCATCGCTGTACCTGCAAAATCAATTAAGGTGGAGCATCAAAAGTGTCAATGAGACAAAAATTCGTATTACATTACAATTACTCTGCCTAGCAATCAGTACATGCTACGAAAGGTACGCTGTAGCTGAAAAATACGAGTGACAGCCTAAGCTTCGTATTTTCGAGGTCGCCATTAATTTATTAGGTACATTATTAACCAGGAAACGTAGTCCCTGGACGTCGTTGGTCTCGAGGACTCGTGTAGTTTACTGGTTAAACTTAACTCTACACTTACGATTAGTGTCGACAAGTTGAGAATCCTTATGCAAACTCGGGCTCGTGTGTCCGCAGACACAGCCTCGGGTCGCCACTGCGGGGTTCCTCTCGAACTTCCCCCTTAACCTACAGTACTTATATTAATATCGGGGAGCTGAGAATCCTTATGCAAACTCAGGCTCGTGTGTCCACAGACACAGCCTCGGACTGCACACGGGTCCTCAGACTTCCCCCCTTTAACCTAGAGTACACATGTATATACAATATCGGGGCAGCTGAGAATCCTTACGCAAACTCGGGCTCGTGTGTCCGCAGACACAGCCTCGGGTCGCCTCTGCGGGTTCTCGACCTTTCCCCCCTTAGACTACGTTACATATGTATGTACAGGCCCTGGACATGATGTGTCCTGTGGGGCCAATGGGCGAGATGTCAGGTCTGCACCCACTTCACCACTACCCTGTCTCTCAACTGCTTCAGAGATTATGGGTGTGAGTTCAAATGGCGCAGGAAGGACATGTCCCTGATTAGTGGTACTTTGACACACACTGCAGGAACGCACAAAACTATCTATGTCTCGTCCCATCCCTGACCAGAAAAAGTCAGCTCGGATAAGGCCCTGGGTCTTCCTTTTGCCCATGTGACCTCCTGAGGCTGAACAATGACCCCATTCTAACACTGCTAGGTGGTACTTGGCGGGAACGACAAACTGCAGTCGAACCTCGCCCTCGGGTGTTCGTGACTCACGGTAAAGCCGTCCTTGTTTATGAAGGAACTTGGCTCGACCTCCCCGTGAATACTTTATCACCCTACCCGTTTGTTTCTTTCACACGGCAGCAAGTGTCAGGTCAGAATGTTGTTCTTGAACAACAATTTGGCTACACATCAGATCTTGCGGCGATTCAATGGTCACTGGGGTGATACAGTCTGGAGCCTCAGCCATGGCTCGTGTTACTGTAGCCGAAGTCTGAGTAGCGTCATCTTCGGTGCAACTATACTTGGCACCGGGAATATTGCCTATTATAAGGTCAAATAAAGGTTCTGGCATGACAACTGCGAGTGTTGTACCAGTATAAAATGGAGATGCCACCTGGATATGTGCCTCAGGGAACAATCTCACTGATCCATCAATAAGGTTAGCATGGATCTGTCGACCTGTGTACTGCTCAGGCCGAACTAGACTCTGCTTGACAGAGCAACCTGAGGATTCATTGTCTCTCAGGACCTTCACAGGGATGTCTCCCACAAACCCTGGCTGAACAAGGAAGGCACTGTCACCTGCGGGAGGGCCTGTGGAGGAAGCAGTTAGCCACTAATGAGGCTGCTGAATAAATGATGCGGCAAACATTGTGCCCTGTGAACTAGATACTTGAGGGGTCGTACTCACTGCCTGTGGAGATGGAACATTGGCCATCTGTGGAGGGGGGTTCACTGTCACTGTGGGACTAGAGAACTGTGGGGGAGCACCCGTACTGCGAGGGACGACACCATCATGCTGCTGCTGAGGAATGAAGGCTGCATTCACCTCCTGCCTCCTATTCACTTGAGCTGGTGGTGAAAAGGACAGTCCCAACGGTCGGTTGCATGGCTGATACTGCTGCTGGTTAGGGTACCTGTTGTACCGCTTCCACTCAGGTTTCTGAGTGTTTTGCCCCTGGTCCTTCCTCGGCGGTTTTGGACCTTGGCCATTATTATGAGAATGGCCTTGTTGATGGGATTCAGTCTGAGACGGCTTCCCAGACTTGGCAGTATCTTTTCTTCTGTTCCAGGTGTTTTGCTTACGAGTTTGGTACCCGTAAGCAGTGAAGAATGCATCAGCCTTTTCCACCATTTGGCTGGCATCTTTCACCTGGCAGATCTTAAGCTGTGCTATGAGCTCAGCAGGCCACGACCTCTCTAGCTGTGTACGCAGCATGAGGTCAATTATCCCCTCTAGCGTGTGAGGGGTCTCATCTTTTTCCATCCACTCACCTAAGTAAGCAGTGAGACGGTCGAGGAACTGAACAGCTGTCTCCTTGTCTTGGAGACGAGCTCGCATGAACTGAACTTTGGCATCGTCTACTGTAAGACCATACGCCTTAATGAGTGCAGCTTTCATCATCTCATACATGAGATTGTCTCCACGAATTCTGTGGAGAATATCAAGGGCAGGGCCCTCAAATAAACTAAGAAATTGGAGCCGCTTAGCTGCCTCATCCAGTTGATACATGTCTGCCATGTCTTCAAAATGAGCTATGTACGGCTCGATTCGCTCGCCTTCCTTGTATGAAGGAAGCTTGATGCGTGGGGTCGCCATAACATGTGCAGGGAGAACGCTCATGGAGCTTGGACCAACTGCACCAGACGTGTTCGAAGCCAAGGAATCTCGCTTGAGCTTCAGCATTTCATATTCGTGTTTTTCGCATGCTTCTTGCTCGGCACGTTCATGTTCTCGTTCTCTCTCTCGTTCCTCACGCTGTTCTCACTCGTGTTCTAAGTCGAGTTCGCACTGTTTTTGCTTGTGTTCTAAGTCGAGTTCGCGCTGTTTTCCTCGTGTTCGCACTGTTCTCGCTCGTATTCGCGCTCCTTTTTGCGTTCCTCACGCTGAATTCGACGCTCTTCACGAGCATCACTCGCGCTGCTGTTCGTAATTAAACCGAGAGAGGACAAACTCCTTGATTTCAGTTGGTTCCGTAAGACCCATATCTTTGGCTTCCTGTACATAGACGCTGGTCAACATGATGCTAACTCAATCTAAGTACTAGCGACTCAGTACTGACTGCGATTTTTTTTTTTTTTTTTGCAAAGAGAAATGCCAATAATCAAAAATAAAGAATATAGGCACAGGTTAGTGGTGACCAGTTTTATCTAATTAAATTGGTAAAGAAAGAAAATTAAACAAACAACTGACTGTCAAAACTATTATGTAAAATAATACAAATGAATCAATAATCATCACTAAGGTAGTGCCTATAGACTTTGATAATAAATATCTAAGTATGAACGAGTGAGTATTATCTCGTGAATAGCTTTAGAGCTAGGAGTTAATATCATGGAATGAGGTCGCCAATTGTTACGGGGTTTTTAAATTAAATGCAATTATTTAATGATAATGTTCAATAATACTGAACAGCAGGAACAAGAATTGTCTTGCTAAATCAAGCAATGATTACTTTATGTCGGCTTGCTTCGCTGATTCTCTCAGAAAGAGAATTTATAAACTTTCTCAACAGTACACAGCAGAGACTAATTACTCACAATTGCTGTTTATTAGTACTGTTAGCCTCTGGAGAAAGTGACTTCACCCCTGACAATAAATAACTAGTACTATTAATGATATCAGGTTCTTGCTGATGTGTTAACTCCTAGAAGGCACAACTGATTTTAAGCTTAATACAACAAGACTGGCCTAAGTACCAGTTATGAAGAGCAAAGCGTTTATGCAAGCTAGGAGCTAATAGAGAAATAAGCTTAGTATGGAGAAATGAAACACGAGTTTACATTACATTAAGCTCGAGAAAAAGAACTGTTAAATTTATTGATTACAAAGAAATAAATTTAATGTTACATTTCAAAATGAATTCAAAATAAAGAGATCGCACTCGCTCACTCAGAAGCTAAACTCTTAAACCTAGGAAAATACGAAAAGGAAATACTGGTCAGAGAGTGGACTAAGCGGATGACTGGGTGTCGTCACTGAGGAAGAACACTGCACTCACTGTCTCTCTCCAGTCACGGCGGCAGTGGGAACTAGGTGTTGTTACTGAGGAAGAACACTGCCACACAAAACCTGCCTCTGTGGCGCTCGAATCTTGACTGACTAATTCGTGGGAAAGAAGGGAGCGCTATGGCCGCATTTCTAACGGCTAGAATGAGCAAAACGCGCCCAAAACAAATCACTCAGCGGCAGCGCTAATGTCTTGCACAAAGACGATCACTTATGACAGTGAAAAATTGATTTGAAAAGACGCCCAACCGAATGAGTGGTTAACTGAACGATAACTGGGATTCCACTAGAGTTCGCGGTTTCCCACAAAAGCCAATGTCACTAGCCGACTCGTGACACCCTAACTTTGCCATAAGTATCCTAACATATACTATACTTTTTCTGGTACACTAAGAAGGCAAAATTAATGCCCCTGTGATTACCACATACTTCTTTTTCCCCTTTTCCTTTGTACAGGGGAATAATTATACATGACTTCCAATCTTCTGGGACTATGCCTTCCTCCCAAGCCAATCTGCACATTTTCCACGTCCACTTTACTACTATCTCTACCCCTTGCTTTAGCGTTTCACCAGACGCCCCATCAATTCCTTGGGCTTTCCCCATTACAACTTTCTTCATTGCTTCCACAATTTCCATCCTACTATTTTTTTTCCTCTCTTCTCGCATCCTTCCGTCTCCCAGCCTTTCCCCAGGCACTTACATTCGCATTACATCCATTCTCTATGTTGAGCAGTTCTTTAAAGTGTTCTCTCCATCTGCTCACTTCCTCTCCCTTCTCCACTAGTAATCTACCATTTTTATCTTTCACTCCCCAACTAACTTCTTTGGCACCCTGTCTAACTGTTTACCTCTTTTCAGAACATTTTCTTACATTTCCTCCAGTTTACACTCAAATTCCTTCCAAATTCCTCATCCACTCTCTTCTTATTCTCTCTACTAATCTTTTGACTTCTTTCTTCCTCTCTGCATGTAACTCTCTCTTTCGTCTCTCAACTTCTTCCACGCCCCTGTTTCTCAACTCACTGTATGCTTTCTTCTTTTGTGCCCCAGCCTCTCTCACCTCTTCATTCTACCATGCTGTTCCCTGGATCCCCTTTCGTCGTCTCTTCAACCTACACACCACCTCACGTGCTGGACTGATTTCTTCTGTGAGTGTCTTGCACACACCTTCTACGTCCCCCATCTACTCCAATCCATATTTACCAAATCGCCCCTCCACTTCCCTCTTATATTCTGCCTTTTTTCCATCATCTTGCAACCCTTTCACTCTCCTTCTATGAACTACTTCCTCCTGTCCTTCCTTTCTTCTATTTCACCATTTCCTTTGGACCTTCATTCTGACCACCACCAGTCCACTCGCTCAACCTCTACAGTATATACTCTTGCATCCGTTACACACTTTCTTATCCTTTCATCCACACGCACATAATCAGTCATTGCCTTCTGTTCATTCAGTTCACCACCCACCCTTCTCATCATTCGCCATGTATACTTGTGGATCATTTTGTACGTGAAGAGGGTATTGGCCATCACCAACCCCCTCCTGGCACAAATGTCCACTAAAGCACTGCCATTCTCATCCAACATCTTTGCAGGCACACCCCACTCACCAACTACTCCATCCACCTTCACATTCCCTGCTTTTCCATTCATATCTCCAATCAGAAACACTCTCATTCCTTTCAGTCAATCACTCTCTCTCTCTCTCTCTCTCTCATGGATCGTGTTTCCCAATTTACAGAATGTTGATTCTCTCTCTCTCTCTCTCTCTCTCTCTCTCTCTCTCACATGGATCGTGTTTCCCAATTTACAGAATGTTGATCTCTCTCTCTCTCTCTCTCTCTCTCTCTCTCTCTCTCTCTCTCTTATGGATCGTGTTTCCCAATTTACAGAATATTGCTCTCTCTCTCTCTCTCTCTCTCTCTCTCTCTCTCTCTTATGGATCGTGTTTCCCAATTTACAGAATATTGCTCTCTCTCTCTCTCTCTCTCTCTCTCTCTCTCTCTCTCTCTCTCTCTCTCTCCAACAAACGCCAAGAGGTTGGCGTTACCCCATTTCAGGTAATGCATTTGTCAGGTAGGACGATTCTTCTGGGCTATGTAGTAATTATAGGATGCAATGGAGTAGTCACACACGTTGTTTAAAACCAGCACAGTTACATGCAAACAGGTATAATTATCGGTGAATGGCAACAGTGCTTTGTTCAAAATGCTTCTTCATCAAAATCATTGTGTGGGTTTGGAATATCAGTGATTAGCACATGTTGTCCAGTAATATAAAATTTCAAGTCTGTAAAGTTTCATGCTTAGCTTTGGTGTACAGTTAAGGGTGCGGCCACAGTTGCACCAAACATGTGGTCGGCAAGACGAAACGAAACACCGGGTAACAGCTGCTGCAAGATTCGTGAACATTGGATGGACCTCTCAGCCTCGCTTCCTCTTGACAGTCACTTGTTTAGAGCAAGTGTGACCGCACTCCAAGGATGACGGTATGCTTGAAGAGATGGCGAGCCACTAGGGAGAAGCAACAGTGATAAGTGAGCTCTCCAAATCTGATATATTATTTTTCAAATTAATTCGATGTATAGGCAATAAGATAATGCGGGGATATGCAAATCTCACCAAGGTTAATTGTATGGTCATAAATCTCCCAGTTTGTATTCTGCTTTCTTGAAAGAAATCGACATACACCCTATATTGTTGCCATTCTTCCGCTATGTGGCATGTAACCATCACTAAAGCATTTCCAGGTTTTGAAGAGTCTCATAGGTAAATCGATGTGTGGTGTGAGGCCAGGCCATGGGAAAAAAGGGTAACAGAACTGAGGATTATAGAGATTATTAATGAGACAGAGGTAGTCTATGAAAATGTAGATCTCGCCGAAACCAGGGATAAAAGGAACTTTGTGACCATCCGAACACTGGCTCCTCTTCTCTCCCACCCTCTCTCACCATCAATCAAAATTAATAGTCTATGGACTAATGTTCTCCAATAGTTTTCGACAATAATGAAATGCAAATACACTGCGACATCCTGCTAGAGACGGGGGATGGTCCACTATTGCATTAGTCCTGAGTCAGCCATTTGAACCAGCAGTCACTCATTTTCTCCTGAGCCACTCATTTTACCCAGGAGTAACTTATTTTATCCTGCAGTCACTCATTTTGTCCAGGAGTCTCTCATTTTATCCAGGAGTTACTCATTTGATCCATCAGTCACTCACTTTATGCAGGAGTCACTCATTTTTATCCAAAAGTCACTCATTTTATGCAAGAGTCACTCATTTTTATCCAGGAGTCACTCATTTTTATCCAGGAGTCACTCAGTTTATCCAGGAGTCACTCATTTCATCCAAGAGGCACTCATTTCATCCAAGAGGCACTCATTTCATCCAAGAGGCACTCATTTCATCCAAGAGGCACTCATTTCATCCAAGAGGCACTCATTTCATCCAAGAGGAGATCTGGGGCAGACTGGAACCCTCCTGGCGGCACCAGTAATCATCCCTGGATTTAACTGAATCCAAGGTGATGTTTACCGGTGATCTGAGATATTCACAAACAATCATAAGTTGAGAATTCTTATAAATAAATAAGAACTCCTTTATAGATATGGGGTAATTAAAATCTTGCCTCATTAGGGTCATCTTAAGCTCCTTTTGTTATTTATTCACAATAATAATAATTAATAATAATAATAATAATAATAATAAATAATAATAATAATAACTACTAGAAGACGGTAATTGCCATTAGCTTTTTCAATAACTCACCACATGACAAGGTCATCCAATTTATTCCTCAGTTCGAAGGCAGGAGTCAGTTTATTTCCCAGGCTTCCTACTATAGAGCTATCGCTGGACATGGTGAATTCATCGCCTTTCATATAGGGATCATTTCGAAGTGAAGGGCTGTTGTAGTAGGGCACCCCCTGGAGGAGTGTCAAACTCACTGGGGGAAGGTCAGTGCAGCAAAATCCTTCCAGAGCAAAAATGGCTGAGCCCAAACTTCTTTCCATTGACCACTGGGCTATCTCGGAAACTACAGGCCCAATGGGCCAATAGTCATTTCACACCTGCTCCCCGACCTTGGCTATGTCCCACAAAAATTTCACGTCTGTACCTTTAGCGGTTTCTGAGAATCGGTGAAAAGACAATTTATTCAGATTTTTGGATGTAACTGGAAAACCAGTACTAGGAACTAGACGATGCTGGGTCATATGAAGCTGCCACTTGTGGGACTCAGATGGCCAAGTATGATAGCCATAGCTTTGAAATTGAGCGAATACAAGCATTATACTTCTTCGTAAGGGATAATAATAATAATAACAATAATAATAATAAATAATAATAATGATATTATCCAAAACAGGGGTAGCAAATACTGTGACATGATCCCTCCTCCATTATTGTCTTCACATCAAGACCAAACTAGCGAAGTAGGCAGGGACACACACAAGTACAACTGTAACCAAATCAATACAGCCCTATAACCATATGGTTCACTAAACTCAAATAATATACCAGTAATGTCAGACCTTAGGCATATCACTTATCAGATATAACAAATTTATATTACGTAAGTAATCCATGAAGTAAAATATACAGTACACTTACAGCTGTGCTCCTATAAAGTACAAAGAAATGGCAGCCCCAAGGTCTCTCGTTGCCTCCAGCTGTCACACTGAGAAAAAGCCTCGTTTGCGGCTTGCACTTCAACAACGGAAAGCAACGAACCACTGAAGCACCAAGTCGATCCTTGATTAACTCAATCATATGTTTCCTATCATAGCTTCAAAGTCTTCATGATCTATGAGCAAGATCACCGAAACGTTTTACGAATAAAATACAATGAGATACACCATCTGTGCATCCACTGATGATGAGACACTGTGATAAAGGATGAGAGATAACGTACGTAAGAATACAATATAACAATACAAAACAGTAACTTGGAATAACCCTTAAAATATCTGGAACAAATAATAATAATAACAATTGCTATTATTATTATTATTATTATTACTATTATTGTAACTAGAAGACAGAAATTAGCATTAGTAATTTCAATGACTCACCACATGACAAGGTCATCCGTCCTTTGAATGTGACCTCAGTACATAAAAAATAAGCACATTTTTAAATCTGACCTTGGCTGTGACCTTGAGTTTTAGATTATCATTCATACTTGCTCGCTATGAATTGCATATGAAGTTCTTTAAATATACTAAGTTTGGTGATTGTAGCTCAATTTTATCTTGTTTTTTATATTGTGCAATTGACCTTTGCTCATGGCTTTGACCTTCAGTTTTGGGTGAAGGACATTTATACTTGGTAGTCAGCAATTTACCACATGACAAGGTCATCCTATTTCCTCGTCAGTTCGGCTGCAGGGACCGATATATTCCCCAATACCCATCGGTCAAGCTGGTGATTTCAATGGGCTTATACAGTGTTCCATAGAAATAAGCAAATTTTGAAATTTAACCTGGCTATGACCTTGAGTTTTGGGCCAAGGTCATTTATTTTTGGTAGATATGTATAACTTGCCAGTTCTATTAATGAACCACTGGTGTGGTGAGTTATAATAATAAGAAGAATATGAATAAGAAGATGATAATAATAACTTGAACACCGAAAACATCTTCCAAACACAGATTTAATTAAAAATCATATACTTCCCATATCCACTGCCCACTAGAAACCAAGCTGTAAAGACACCTTGACCCCAAGCGATCCGACAATAATCAACCGATTGGAACCAAACTCATTCCTTCACTGTACCTGCCTTAAGACTATATTCTTGTAAAATTTCAGCTTCCTAGCCCAAGCTGTTGTTGAGATAGTGAGACTGACTATCTTTTCTGTGTTCTGGATAATATCTGACGACCCAGTTGACGGATTGCAACCATATTTGGCCAAAAGAAGCAGACAGTTGTCTACGTTGACCAAGTTTGAAGGCTCTTGGCCAAATAGCCTTTCGTTTATGGCAATTTAGAGAAAAATGGGAATAATAATTCTATCAAGAATAATTAAACATCCCAAAGGGATGTGGGAAGTTTTAATAATAATAATAATAATAATAATAATAATAATAGTAGTAGTAGTAGTAGTGGTAGTAGTAGTGGTAGTGGTAGTAGTAGTTGTAGTAGTAGTAGTAATAGTAGTAGTAATATAATTGATAATAATAATAATAATAATAATAATAATAATAGTAGTAGCAGTAGTAGTAGTAGTAGTAGTAGTAAAAAATAGCTATAAAACTGAAATAGCCATTAACAGTTTCAGTAACTCACAACATGACAAGGTCAACCAATTTCTTCTTCAGCTCGATTGTAAAGGACGATTTCTTCCCCAGTATCCCAGCGCTGTAGGCACATCTGGACCTGGTGAATTCAACGCCCTTCATATAGCGAACACTTCTAAGTGAAGAGCTGGTGTAGTAGGGCCCAGCTAGAAGAGTGTCCAGCACATTGGGCGAAGGTGAAAGCAACAAAATCCTCGCAGAGGAAAAAAAAAATGGTAGAGCTCAAACTACTTTCCGTTGACCCCTAGGCGATCTCAGAAACTACTGACCCAAATGGGTCCATGTTGTCATTTCAGACCTGCTCCCTGCCTCGACTATGTAACAGTAAAATTACAAGTATGTATCTTTAGCATTTTCTGAAAATCCATGAATAGACGATTTATATATATATATTTTGTTAAGTGTAATTGAAACACGAGAACTGGGAACTGCATGATACTGGGTCATATGAAGCAGCCGGCTGGGTACTCAATTGGCCAAGTATGATGGCCGTAGCTTTGGAACTGAGCAAATACGAGCAATTTACTTCTTCATAGGAATGAATTATAATAATAGCCAGGGAACGGAAATTGCCATTAGCAATTTCAGTAACTCATTACATGACAAGGTCATCCAATTTCTTCCCCAGTTCAACTGCACGGGTTGATTATTCCCCAAAAAATAGCTTTGGACTTCGTGATTTCAACGGGCTCACAAAGAGTGTTCATTAAAAAAAATAAGCAAATGTTGGCTGTAATCTTGTTTTCTATGTCAAGGGTGATCATACTTGGCATCCAGCAATTCATCTCATGACAAGGGCAACCAATTTCTTCCTTAGGTCAACTGCAGGGGCCGATTTATTCCCCAGTACCTATCTGTTGACTCGGTAATTTCAACGGGCTTCATAGAGTCTCCCATAGAAAATATGCAAATTTTGAACTGTGGCCTTGGCTGTGACCTTGAGTTTTGGGCCAAAGTAATTCATATTTGGCAGCTATGCATAGCATGTTTGTTCTATTTATGTAGCAATTTTGGTGACTGTAGCTCATATATATATTACATATATATATATATATATATATATATATATATATATATATATATAAACTTGTTCACTCAGTGACCTCAAACTGCTTTCCATTGACCCCAGGGTGCTCTCAGAAACTACGGGTCCAAATGGGCCCATAGTCATTATAGACCTGCTTCCCGACTTTGGCTGTCCCTCAAATATTTCAAGTCTGCACCTTTAACGGTTTCTGAGAATCTGTGAATAGACTATTTTTATAGGTTTTTGGATGTAACTGGAAAGCCAGTACTGCAAACTGTATGATACTGGGTCATTAGAAGCCGCCTGCAGGGGGACTCAGATGGCCGAAGCTTGGAAACTGAGCAAACACAAACAATTTACTTTTTCGTAAGGAATAATAATAATAATAATAATAATAATAATAATAATAATGATATAAATAACACTGTTTAACAAACAAAATCCAATACTTTATTTATGTTGATTTTTACACTATTTCTGATCAGTGTCAATGCTTACAGTAGATTCCAAATATGCATTTTTTTTTTTTTTTTTTTGGTAAATCGAGAGTTACAGGAATTTTGCCACAAAATATATACTGTATAAGGACAGGAACTGCAACTTGTTACCATTTCAAGAATGTTGAGAATGTCATAGAATTTATATATTTCCGGGTGCATATTATGAATATAGCTAGAAAATGAGCAAACAATAACATCACAAGGAATGCTGGGCACATAGTGTCTAGAAATGCACTTTTGATCTTTACCATCTTCTGTAGCTGTGATGACAATCACTCAACAATCCCACACGTAAATGCCCATCATCCAGTTTCTTACTCAGTGCAATTGCAGTGGCCAATATATTCCTCAGTACCTATCACTGGACCTGGTGATTTGAACGGGTTTCAAATAGAGTTCCATAATTATTAGCAAATTTTGAACGTTCATCTTGGCTCTGCCCTTGAGTTTTGGATCAAGGTCAGTCATACTTGGCATCCATGCGTAGCAAATCAAGTTCTGTAAGTGCACCAGTAATGGTGATTATACTGTATCTCCGATCTGTGTTGTCTTTTAAAATCCTGCACTCAAAGATCCAAAACTACTTTCCATTGACCCCTGAGTGATCTCTGAAACTCCAGACCCAAATGTGCACACAATCATTGCAGACCTGCTGCCAGACCTGATCCATGTCCCACAAGATTTTCAAGTCTGTACCTTTAGCAGTTTCTGAGAATTCATCAATAGACTATTACTCTAAGTTTTTGGATGTAACTGGAAAACCATAACTGTGAACTGCATTATACTGGGTCATATGAAGCCGCCGGCTGGGGGACTCAGATGGCCAAGTATGATGGCCATAGCTTTGAAATTGAATGAATACAAGCAATTTACGTCTTCGTAGGAATGAATAATTATAAGAACAATTAGGGAATGGAAATTACCATTAGCAGTTTCAATAACTCACCACATGACAAGGTCATCCAATTTCTTCCTCAGTTTAGCTGCAGTGGCTGATTATTCTCCAATAAATAGCTTCATATTTGTTGATTTCAATGGGCTTACAAAGAGTGTTATATAAAAAAAAAAAAAAAAAAAAAGCGCATATGTTGACCTTTGACCTTGGCTGAAACCTTTAGTTTTGGTTCAAGATCATTCATACTTGGTAGCCATGCATAGCAAATGAAGTTCTATAATGTTCTATAAACGTTCCCAAATTGGTGATTGTACTGCAGTTATATCTTTTTTTTTTTTTTTTGTGCACTCAATGACCCCAACCTACTTTCCATTGACTCCCAGATGATTTGATAAACTGCTGGCCCAAATGGACCTTGAGTCATATTAGGCCTGCTCCCCGATCTTGGCTATGTCCCAGAAAAATTTCAAGTCTCTTCCCTTACGGTTTCTGAGAATCCGCGAACAGATTATTTTTATAGGTTTTTGGCTGTAACCGGAAAACCAGTACTGGGAACTTGATGATATTGGGTCAAATGAATCCGCCAGCTGGAGGACCCAGATCACCAAGTATCATGGCCGTAGCTTTGAAACTAAGCAAAAACGAGCAATTTACTGCTTCTTAAGAAATAATAATAATAATAATACTAATAATAATAATAATAATAATAATAAATAATAATAATAATAATAAATAATAATAATAATGATACTACTACTACTACTACTACTACTACTGCTACTACTACTAATACTACTACTACTACTACTACTACTATTATCATATTGACAAGAACAATATAACTCACAACTGGAAATATGAATAAAACTAAAAAACAGAAATTGCCATTAGTAATTTCAATGTAACAGATGGAAGGAGAATATAAGAGAGTGTGGATCAGTTGGCTCAAGGATTGTATGAGTAAGGTTGAAAGTTGGACTACAAATGTGGGCGATTGTGTGCATGTATGTGCCATCGCAAGATCGTGCAAGCACAATGAGAGAAGAGTTCTGGACAAATGTGAAAGTGTGCATGGAAAAGTTTAAAAGGAATGAGAGAGTGTTTTTGATTGGAGGTAAGAATGGAAAAGGAGGGAATGTCAAGGTTGATGGAGTAGTTGGTGAGAGGGATGGGTCTGCAGAGATGGATGAGAATGGTAGTGCTTTAAAGGACATTTGTGCCGGAAGGAGGTTGGTGATAGCCAATACCCTCTTCAGGCACAAAATGATCCATAGGTATACGTGGCGAGTAATGAGAAGGGTGGATGGTTAACTGAATGAACGGAAGGCAATAGCTGATTATGTATGAGTGGATGGCAGGATGAGAAGGTGTATAATGGATGCAAGAGTATATGGAGGTTGGGGGAGTGGACTCTCTGGGGTGGTGGTCAGAATCGGGGTGGAGAAATAGAAGAAGGGAATGACAGGAGGAAGTAGCTCATACAAGGGGGGTGGAAGGGGTAAAAGAGGATGAAAAAAGGGCAGAATATAAGAGGGAAGTGGAGGAGCGATTGTGGAAATATAGATTGGAGCAGATGGGGATGTGAAGGGTGTGTGCAAGATATTCACAGAAGAAATCTGTGCAGCTTGTGAGGTGGTGTGTGGGGTGACGAGAAGACGAAAGGGGGTGCAGGGAACAGCATGGTGAAATGAAGAGGTTAGAGAGGCTGTGGCACAAAAGAAGAAAGCATATAACGAGTGCATGAAGAAGTTGAGAGACGGAAGAGAGAGTTGTATGTAGAGAGGGAGAGGTGAAAAGATTAGTAAAGGAGAGTAAGAAGAGAGTGGATGAGGAATTTAGAAGGAATTTGAGTGTAAAGTGGAGGGAATGTAAGAAAATGTTCTGGAAAGAGGTTAAGAGTGTTAGACAGGGTGCCAAAGAAGTTAGTTGGAGAGTGAAAGATAAAAATGGTAGATTAGTAGTGGAGAAGGGAGAAAAAGTGAGTAGATGGGGAGAACACTTTAACGAACTGTCGAACATAGAGAATGAAATTAATGGGAGTATAAGTGGCTGGTGGTAGGTGAGGGCCCTCACCATCCACTCGCTCGATGTAGTGCTGCTCTCGGGTGTCTGCCCTTTCCTCTCCTCCATCCTTCTTTCCTTCCATCCTCTTCTGACTTTCTTTCCTTCAGTCTTTCCTCGTCCTTCTGCCTTCGGGTGACTTTACACTCCCTCTTCCGTCTTTCTTTCCATCATTCTTTCCTCTTCCTTCTGCCTGTGGGTGACTTTACACTGAGTGACAAGCCAAATGGTTTCCTG
Source organism: Coenobita brevimanus (assembly GCF_032717465.1). Lineage (NCBI taxonomy): Eukaryota > Metazoa > Arthropoda > Malacostraca > Decapoda > Coenobitidae > Coenobita > Coenobita brevimanus. The sequence continues at coordinate 5,997,732 of NC_136990.1, forward strand.
TACACCAGGAAACCATTCACAACGCTGGGTGGTAACCATATAACCAAATTTTGGCGCCTGGTGGTTTATTGGGTAATTATTGCGCTCCAGTCAGACTGAGCCGTCGAAGGTTTATATCCAAGGGGAGTTGGGGTTTATTGCTCACGTAATGCCACTCAGGGATGAGTGAGGCTGGTCACTCTCATCTTAAATGTCAGGACCAACTGCCTAGCCCCGGGCTTCTACGCTCCTCATGAGGTAACGTAGGATTGGATGGTGGTAACCATATAACCAACTCATACGTGCTCCCTACGTGTCAACAAGTGGGTTGGTGGAGGGTTAGTGCCCTTCCCCGTAAAACATAACTCAAAGTCAAATGGCCACCCCTTACGGGATTATGGCGTCTGGCAATAGATAGATAGGTAAGTGGCTGGGGAATAACTGGGAGACGGAGAGATGTGAGAGGAGAGGAAGGAATCAGTAGGATGGAAGTTGTGGAAGCGATGAAGAAAGTTAAAATGAGGAAAGCCCCAGGAATTGACGGAGTGTGTGGTGAAATGCTGAAGTATGGGGGAGATAGTAGTAGAATGGATGTGGAAGATGTGCAGATTGGCCTGGGAGAAATGTAGAGTTTTGCATGATTGGAAGTCAGGTATAATTCTGTACAAAGGAAAAGGGGAAAAAGAAGAATGTGGTAATCATATGGGCATTTGTCTTAGTGTAGTAGGAAAAGTATATGGTAGGATACTTATTGACAGAGTTAGGGAAATAACAGAGGAATTAGTTGGAGAAGAACAGGGAGGTTTTAGGAAGCGAAGAGGTTGTGTAGATCATATATTCATTCTTAGATCTTTAGTGGATAAGTTTCTAGACAAGGGAAAGAAGTTGTATGCGGCCTTCATGTATTTAGAAAAAGAATATGACAGGGTGGATAGACAAGGATTGTGGAAAGTATTAAGAATATGGTGAGTAGATGGGAAGTTGTTGAATGCTGTGAAGAGTATGTATGATGGTGCTAAGGCTGCAATGCGTGTGGATAGTGGACTGAGTGAATTTTTCTATTTGAAGGTTGAAATGAAACAGGGATGTGTCATGTCTCCATGGTTGTTCAGTCTGGATATGGATGGGTTTATAAAAGAGATACAAGGTAGGGCAGTAGATGTTGCAGCGGCCCTAATGAGAGAGGGCAGTGTTTGGAAACTCCCTATACTGTTGTTTGCAGATGATACTGTGTTGTTAAGTGAAGACGAAGTGGAGCTGCAAGGCTTGGTGGATGAATTTGGGAGAGTGTGTAAGAAACGGAATCTAAAGGTGAATGTAGGGAAAAGTAAAGTATTATGGTCTTCGAGAGAGGTGAAGTCAGTGAATGTACAGTGAAGTTCGATGAGGAGGAAATGGAAAATGTGAGTGCGTTTAAGTACTTGGGTAGTATGATGAGTAAGGATGGATGTTTAGAGAGTGAAGTGCTTGAAAGGGTACAACAAGAAGAAAGGATGCTGGTTCCTTGAAAGCAGTGACAAGGAACAAGGAAGTGAGCATGGGAGTGAAAAAGTTACTACATGAGAGTGTATGTGAGTGAGGTGGAGGGGGGAGAGGGAGGGGGAGGCCAAGGATGAGATGGAGGGATATAGTGGAGAGGTATATGAGAGAGGGGAGTGTGAGCTGGGAGCAGGGCAGTGAAATGGCTGGGTACTGGGCGACATGGAGGCGATGTGTTTGTGGCCTCCCCTTACGGGATTAAAGCATCTGGCAATAGATAGATAGATAGAATTTCAATAACTCACCACATGACAAGGCCATTCAAATTGTTTCTTAGGTAGCCTGAAGGGGCAGATTTATTCTCCAATGTCCCAACATTGTAGCTATCGCTGGACTTTGTGATTTCAACACCCTTCGTTCAGTGAGCACTTCGAAGTGAAGATATGATGTAGTAAGGCCGACCTTGGAGAATGTCAAAGACGTTGGTCAAAGATGAAAGCAAAAAAATCATTGCAGAGCAAAAATGTCAGAGCCCCAACTACTTACCATTAACTCCTGGGCAAGCTCAGAAACTTGTGGCCCAAATGGGCCTATAGTTATTTCAGACCTGGACCCCGACATTGGCTATGTCCCACAAAAATTTCACTTATGAGCATTTAACAGTTTCCGGAAATCTGTGAATAGACTATTTATATAAGTTTTTGGATGTAACTGTAAAACCAGTCATGGGAACAGGATGATACTGGCCCATGTGTAGCCGGCAGCTGGGGGAATTAGATGGCCATGTATGATGAACGTAGCTTGGAAATTAAGCGAATACGAGCGATATACTCCCTCGTAAGAAGGAATAAAAATAATTAGGTAAATTGCCATTAGCAATTTCAAAAACTCACCACATGAACAGGTTATCCAATTTCTTAATCAGTTCGACTGGAGCAGCTCATTTATTCCCCAATATCCCAACATTATAACTATCGCTAGACCTAATGATTTCAACGCCATTCATATTATGAGCACTTCGAAGCAAAGAGCTGGTGTAGTAAGACCCCTGTAAAAGAGTGTCAAACACTCTTGGCGAAGATGGAAGCAAAACAGTCCTCACAGTGCAAAAATGGCGCAGCCCAAACTACTTTCCTTTGATCCCTAGGCGATCTCAGAAACTACAGGCCCACATGGTCACATGGTCATTTCAGACCTGGTCCCCAACCTTGGCTATGTCCCCCGAAAAACTCAAGTCAGTACCTTTATGGTTTCTGAGAATCCACGAATGGACTATTTTTATAGGTTTTGGGATGTAACTGGAAAACAAGTACTGGGAACTGGATGATACTTTGTCATATGAAATTCCAAGCTTGGGGACTCAGATAGCCAAGTATGATGGCCATAGCTTTGAAACTGAACTATTGTGAACTATTTACTTCTTCGGAAGAAATAATAATAATAATAATAATAATAATAATAGTAATAATATTTTTATTATATAGAAAAAGTAGCTTGCCATTAGCAGTTTTAATAACTCAGCACATGACAAGGTCATCCATCATATGCATGTGACCTCAGTACATTAAAATTCAAAAAAGCAATGCCAAGGCACAGGAAACCCGTCCCAGGCAATCATTTTAGTGCTGGCGTATAAAATACTCAACAGGTTATCTAGTCAAAGATGTCAACACATCAAATTTGGAGTAATTCTGGTGAAAATTGACAATTTTATGCCCGTTTGAAATTTTAGACCCGACCCACCAGACATACACCTCCCTACTGCAAACTGGGGAATGACCCCCCTGATGTAATGAGTTATGCTGTAGGATGCAGGTTCGATATGACAAGTTTGAAAGGAGTTATGATGATTTTTTTTTTTTTTTACATATTTGGGGACTACAGCCTGGGCCTTAGCCTAGTTTGGCCCAAAATTTAATCAGTTGATCGGAAAATAACAGCCCATCAATCCTGTAATTTTAGTCAAAATCGCACCAGTAGTTTTTGCGTAAAGTTATTAACAGCCAGGCAGACAGACAGACAAGCAAACAAAGAGACAAACCGAGTAAAAAAATACCCCTCCCCAAGCTCCTCCAGGGTGGGAACGGGTGATAACAATAACATTATAAGAATAACTAGAACACCGAAAACATGTTCCAAGGACAGCTTTGATTTTAAAAAGTTACTTCCCACAGCCACTGCCTACTAGAAGCCGAGCCATAAAGACACCTTAACCGCAGGCGATCCCACAATAATCACCCGATTGGAACCATACTCCTTCCTGAACTGTGCCTGTCTTAAGGCTATATTGTAGAAAAACTTCAACTTCATAGCCTAAACGGTTCTTCAAATAGCATGGCTGACTCACTTTTATATGTTCCAGATAATATTTGAAGATCCGGTTGACAGATTGCCACCCTATTTTTCCAAAAGAAGCGGGCATTTGTCCTACTAAGGTGACCAAGTTTGAAGGACAAATAGCCTTTGATATATCACAATTTTAAAAGAAGTAATAACAATAATAATAATAATAAAAACAATGGTGACAAGAATAATAAAACTTCCAACAGGGATATGTGAAGTTTAAAAAAGAGTAATAATAATAATAGTAACAATAATAATAATAATGATAACAACTAGAAAATGGAAATTGCCATTAGCAGTTTATATAACTCACCACATTACAAGGAAATCCAATTTCTTTCTCAGTTCGACTGCAGGGGCCAGTTTACTCCCCAGTGTACGTATGGCTGGATCTGGTGATTTCAACTCCCTTCACGTAGTGAGCACTTCGAAGTGAAGAGCTGGTGCAGTTGGGCCCTCCTGGAAGATCGTCAAGCACGCTGGGTGAAGGTGAAAGCAACAAAATCCTTGCAGAGCTAAAATGGCAGAGTACTAACTCCTTTTCATTGATCCCTAGGCTATCTCGGAAGCTGCTTTCCCAAATAGATCCATAGTCATTCTGGACCTGCTCCCTGACCTTGACTATGACTCAGTAAAATTTCAAGTCTGTACCTTCGGCTATTTCTGAGAACCTGCAAATAGACTATTTTTATGGGTTTTTAGATGTAACTGGAAAACCATTACTGGGAGATGGATGATACCGGGTCATATAAAGCAGCCAGCAGAGGGACGCAGATGGCCATGTATGGTGGCCATAGCTTTGAAACTGAACGAATATGAGCAATTTACTTCTTCATGTCACGGGGTTTTTAAAATAAAAGCAAAATTTTATTTTAAAATGATAGTGTTCAATAATACTGAACAGCAGGAACAAGAATAATATTGTCTTGCTAAATCAAGCAATGATTACTTTACGCTGGCTTCCTTCGCACGATTCTCTAAGAACGAGAATTTATAAACTTTCTCAACAGTACACAGCAGAGACTAATTACTCAATTGCTGTTTATTAGTACTGTTAGCCTCTGGAGAAAATTACTTCACCCCTGACAATAAATAACTAATACTAATAATAATATCAGGTTCTTGCTGATGCTTAACTCCTAGAAGGCACAACGGATTTTAAGCTTAATACAACAAGACTGGCCTAAGTACCAGTTATGAATGGCAAAACGTTTATGCAAGCTAGGAGCTATAAGGGAAATAAGCTTAATTGTGGAGAAATGAAACACGAGTTTACATTACATTAAGCTCAAAAAAAAAAAAAATTAAATTTATTGATTACAAAATAAATTTGAGGTTACATTTCAAAATCAAATTAATGAGATCGCACTCACTCACTCGAGCTAAATTCTTACGCCTAGGAAAAACACCTTAACTAAACTCTTAAGTCTAGGAAAACGAAAAGGAAATACTGGTCAATGAATGCAGTGTATCAGCAACGAAGGGTGGGAGCCTGGAGAACTGTAGTCTAGTGGAGCCTGGGTGCTAGCTGACCTCTCATTGCTGGAGCACAGAACCTCACTCCGTCACGGCAGACACTTGACTGAATTCAAATACGATGTATGGGTAATGGACTGGCCAGCGGAAAAAGCCGTGGCTAACGGTTGAGGCAAGCAGAGGCGAACAATAAAGAAACAATAGTATCGCTCAGTAGAGCACTTATGACGTGCATTAGATCGGTCACTTTTGAAACAGTGACGAATGTTTTGAAAAGTATACCACCGAAATGGAGAGAGAAACAGTTAACTGAGCGATACACAGTGAGTTTTCCACTAATAGTTCGTGGTTTCTCACAAAGGGAAAATGTCGCGAATTTGATTCGTGACATTACGCCCCTACAAAATGAATTTTTTCCTTATGGGAAAAAATTAGTGGAGATATATATATATATATATATATATATATATATATATATATATATATATATATATATATATATATGTACACATCCTAACTCATTCACACAAGATTCACACTGTGGTGTGTGTGCTATCCTGCTACAGGAGAAAATCACTATCGCCAATGAACATAAAAACCTCGTATATACGTTAATAGAGGTAAACTTGAGGGAAAAAACTCCGTGACGACGGTGAAAATCCTGTACTCAGGTCAAATTGAGCAAAAGTTCGCTACATTTACACTGACAACTAATTGTTGTGTATCGTGGTGTATGTAATACACGGTGTAGGTGTGACAGTTGTAGTGTAACTGTACCTATGTGTAAAATGACAGTAATATTAACAATATGGCGACGACGAAGGCAGAGGAGAAGAGGCAGCAGCGTGCAGCAGATGATCAGCTGGCCCACACAGCAAAACTGCTACACCCATTGCTGTACCTGCAAAATCAATTAAGGTGGAGCATCAAAAGTGTCAATGAGACCAAAATTCTTATTACGTTACAATTACTGTCTCTGCCTAGCAGTCAGTACATGCTATGAAAGGTATGCTCTAGCTGAAAAATACGAGTGACAGCCTAAGCTTCGTACATTCGAGGTCGCCATTAATTTATTAGGCGGATTATTAACCAGGAAACGTAGTCCCTGGACGCCGTTGTCTCGAGGACTCGTGTAGTTTACTGGTTAAACTTAACTCTACACTTACGATTAGTGTCGGCAAGTTGAGAATCCTTGCGCAAACTCGGGCTCAAGTAGCCTCGAACTGCACACGGGTCCTCAACCTGTGCCTTAACCTAGTGCCTATATTAATATTGGGGAGCTGAGAATCCTTGTGCAAACTCGGGCTTCCGTAGCCTCAAGTCGCCTCTGCGGAGTTCTCTCTCGAACTTCCCCCTTGACCTACAGTACTTATATTAATATCAGGGAGCTGAGAATCCTTGTGCAAACTCGGGCTTCCGTAGCCTCGAGTCGCCTCTGCGGAGTTCTCTCTCGAACTTCCCCCTTAACCTACAGTACTTATATTAATATCGGGGAGCTGAGAATCCTTGTGCAAACTCGGGCTTCCGTAGCCTCGAGTCGCCTCTGCGGAGTTCTCTCTCGAACTTCCCCTTAACCTACAGTACTTATATTAATATCGGGGAGCTGAGAATCCTTGTGCAAACTCGGGCTTCCGTAGCCTCGAGTCGCCTCTGCGGAGTTCTCTCTCTAACTTCCCCCTTAACCTACAGTACTTATATTAATATCGGGGAGCTGAGAATCCTTGTGCAAACTCGGGCTTCCGTAGCCTCGAGTCGCCTCTGCGGAGTTCTCTCTCTAACTTCCCCCTTAACCTACAGTACTTATATTAATATCGGGGAGCTGAGAATCCTTGTGCAAACTCGGGCTTCCGTAGCCTCGAGTCGCCTCTGCGGAGTTCTCTCTCGAACTTCTCTTAACTTACGGTACATAATATGTATGTACAGGCCCTGGACATGATGTGTCCTGTGGGGCCAATGGGCGAGACGTCAGGTCTGCACCCACTTCACCACTACCCTGTCTCTCAACTGTCTCAGAGATTGCAGGTGTGGTTATGAACGGCACAGGAAGGACATGTCCCTGATTAGTGGTGTTACTTTGACACACACTGCAGGAACGCACAAAACTATCTATGTCTCGTCCCATCTCTGGCCAGAAAAAGTCAGCTCGGATATGGCCCTGGGTTTTCCTTTTGCCCATGTGACCTCCTGAGGCTGAACAATGACCCCATTGTAACACTGCTAGCTGGTACTTGGCGGAAACGACAAACTGCAGTCGAACCTCGCCCTCGGGTGTTCGTGACTCACGGTAGAGCGGTCCTTGTTTGCGAAGGAACTTGGCTCGACCTCCCCGTGAATACTTAATCACTCAACCCTTTTGTTTGTTCCGCACGGCAGCAAGTGTCGGGTCAGAATGTTGTTCTTGTACAACAAGTTGGCTACACATCAGATCTTGCGGCGATTCAATGATCACTGGGGTGACACAGTCTGGAGCCTCAGCCATGGCTTGTGTTACCGCAGCCAAAGTCTGAGTAGCGTCATGTTCAGTGCAACTATCCTTGACACCGAAAATGTTGCCTATGATGAGGTCAAATAAAGGTTCTGGCATGACAACTGTGAGTGTCGTACCAGTATAAAATGGAGATGCCACCTGGATACATGCCTCAGGGAACAATCTCACTGATCCATCAATAAGGTTTGCATGGATCTGTCGACCTGTGTACTGCTCAGGCCGAACTAAACTCTGTTTGACAGAGCAACCTGAGGATCCATTATCTCTCAGGACCTTCACAGGAATGTCTCCCACAAACCCTGGCTGAACAAGGAAGGTACTGTCACCTGTGGGAGGGCCTGTGGAGGAAGCAGCTAGCCACTCATGAGGCTGCTGAATTGATGCATCAAACACTGTGCCTTGAGAATTATATACTTGAGGGGTTGTTCTCACTGCCTGGGAAGATGGAACATTGGCCATCTGTGGAGGGGGGTTCACTGTCACTGTGGGACTAGTGAACTGTGGGGGAGTACCCATACTGGTAGGGACGTGACCATCGTGCTGCTGCTGAGGAATGAAGGCTGCGTTCGCTTCCTGCCTCTTTTGAGCTGGTGATGAAAAAGTTTGTCCCGACGGTCAGTTGCGTGGCTGATACTGCTGCTGGTTAAGGTACTTGTTGTACCTCTTCCACTCAGGTTTCTGAGTGTTTTGCCCCTGGTCCTTCCACTGCGGTTTTGGACCTTGGCCCCTTGTTGCTGGGGTTCAGAGTGAGATGGCTTCCCAGATTTGGCAGTATCTTCTCTGCTGTTCCAGGTGTTTTGCTTACGAGTTTGATACCCGTATGCAGTAGAATACGCGTCAGCCTTTTCTGCCATTTGGCTGGCATCTTTCACCTGGCAGATCTTAAGCTGTGCTATGAGCTCAGCAGGCCATGACCTCTCTAGCTGTGTACGCAGCATAAGGTCAATTATCCCCTCACGCGTGGAAGGAGTTTCATCTTTCTCCATCCACTCATTTAAGTAAGCAGTGAGACGGTCGAGGAACTGAACAGCTGTCTCCTTGTCTTGAAGACGAGCTCGCATGAACTGAACTTTGGCGTCATCTACTGTGAGACCATACGCCTTAATGAGTGCAGCTTTCATCATCTCATACGTGAGATTGTCTCCACGAATTCTGTGGAGAATATCGAGGGCAGGGCCCTCAAATAAACTAAGAAATTGGAGCCGCTTAGCTGCCTCATCCAGTTGATACATGTCTGCCATGTCCTCAAAACGAGCTATGTACGGCTCGATTCGCTCGCCTTCCTTGTATGAAGGAAGCTTGATGCGTGGGGTCGCCAGGACATGTGCAGGGAGAACGCTCGTGGAGCTTTGACCAACTGCACCAGATGTATCTGAAGCCAAGGAATCTCGCTTGAGCTTCAGCATTTCATATTCGTGTTTTTCGCGTGCTTCTCGCTCGGCACGTTCGTGTTCTCGTTCTCTCTCTCGTTCCTCACGCTGTTCTTGCTTGTGTTCTAAGTCGAGTTCGCGCTGTTTTCGCTTGTGTTTGCGCTCCTTTTCGCGTTCCTCACGCTGTTCTCGCTCGTGTTCGCGTTGGATTCTACGCTCTTCACAAGCATCTTTCTCACGTTCTTGCTCGTAATTAAACCGTGAGAGAACGTAACTCTGAATTTTCTCTGGGTCTGTGAGACCCATTTCTTTAGCTTCCTGTACATAGACACTGGCTGCCGTGTCGCTAATTTACTGAGCAAGCCGAAACTGAGTACTGACTGCTGCTTCGCAAACGAATACTAATAAATACAAGTAAAGAATACAGACACAAGCTAGTGGTGACCAGTCTTATCTAGTTAACTGGCAAAGAATAAAGCAAAAATGCAAATGACTGGGAAGACTCAATAATTAACGCAATGGGTACGGCGGCTACCCAGGAGCGAATAAAATCGTCTGGCGTTACCAAAAATAAAGTACTAAATAGAGTTAAGTACTCTATGGATTAATAAAGCAAAAATTCACTTACTAAATTAACGGTAAACACCAGTAAACTTGTGCCTATAAACTTTAATGATAAATACCTAAATATGAACGAGTGAGTATTATCTCATGAATAGCTTTAGAGCTAGGAGTTAATATCCTGGAATGAGGTCGCGAATTGTCACGGGGTTTTTAAAATAAAAGCAAAATTTTATTTAAAATGATAGTATTCAATAATACTGAACAGCAGGAACAAGAATTGTCTTGCTAAATCAAGCAATGATTACTTTACGCTGGCTTGCTTCGCACGATTCTCTAAGAACGAGAATTTATAAACTTTCTCAACAGTACACAGCAGAGACTAATTACTCAATTGCTGTTTATTAGTACTGTTAGCCTCTGGAGAAAGTTACTTCACCCCTGACAATAAATAACTAATACTAATAATAATATCAGGTTCTTGCTGATGCTTAACTCCTAGAAGGCACAACGGATTTCAAGCTTAATACAACAAGACTGGCCTAAGAACCAGTTATGAATGGAAAAACGTTTATGCAAGCTTGGAGCTATAAGGGAAATAAGCTTAATTATGGAGAAATGAAACACGAGTTTACATAACATTAAGCTCAAGAAAAAGAACTGTTAAATTTATTGATTACAAAAGAAATTTAACGTTACATTTCAAAATCAAATTAATGAGATCGCACTCACTCACTCACTAAAGAGCTAAATTCTTACGCCTAGGAAAAACACCTTAACTAAACTCTTAAGTCTAGGAAAACGAAAAGGAAATACTGGTCAATGAATGCAGTGTATCAGCAACGAAGGGTGGGAGCCTGGAGAACTGTAGTCTAGTGGAGCCTGGGTGCTATCTGACCTCTCACTGCTGGAGCACAGAACCTCACTCCATCACGGCAGACACTTGACTGAATTCAAATACGATGTATGGGTAATGGACTGGCCAGCAGAAAAAGGCGTGGCTAACGGTTGAGGCAAGCAGGGGCGAACAATAAAGAAACAATAGTATCGCTCAGTAGATCACTTATGACGTGCATTAGATCGGTCACTTTTGAAACAGTGACGAATGTTTTGAAAAGTATACCACCGAAATGGAGAGAGAAACGGTTAACTGAGCGATACACAGTGAGTTTTCCACTAATAGTTCGTGGTTTCTCACAAAGGGAAAATGTCGCGAATTTGATTCGTTGACACTTCATTACAAGTATTAATTTTAATAATAATAATAATAATAATAATAGTAGTAGTAGTAGTAGTAGTAGTAGTAGTACTACTACTACTACTACTACTAATCTATATTATAATGGTCCAAGGGACAGTTTGTGTCCAGAAGCAGTGGCGACAACATCTCCTCATCCATGCCTTCTCCTGCTACCTTGGCCTTCGACCTGTTGAAGGGGGCCACCACAGGCACATAGGAGTTGCCACGAGCTAGACCATCACAGGAGTCGTGATATGGTATAGCGTGAAGGCAGGATATGGATTCATCAGGCACCAGGACTCTGGCACTGATGTTTTTGTACATAGTCTGGGGATCACCGTTCCCACTTCACAGCGCCTCAGGCGCTCATTACGCATGGGCAAGACAGTCGTTTTCCGTCTTCACCAGACACCGAAGGGTCCTGAGGCTAGGGACATCACTGGACTGGGGGGTGCGGCTGTGCAGGATTCTGCCCATGTACAGCAGTGACCCACGGCCTGGGGGCGCCGGCCTGTGGATCCCCAGAGTCATAGTGAAGTGGATACGATTTTCGCCATGTGCATTGTGATGGCAAGAGCGTTCTGTGGTGATGACAAAGTCTCGATGCTCATTCTTCTTCCTCAGATATTTGAGAAGAACGGGCTGCTGCGCCTTGTTATGCCACAGAGCTTCACCCACGGTGCACAGACAGCCCTTCGTCAGGAGCATTGTGCCCCTCAGCTGCAGCCTCCCTAGCCCCACAGAACCGCAGAAAAGGCTGCAGCTCGACGCTCCATTAAACAAGGCGGCCACCATCACCACCGCTAGCACTGCACAGCCCATGGACACCGATTATGCCCACCCTGAGATCAACCAGCACCACACATTGCCAACTACTGAGGAGGACTCCGCCTCTCCTGTCCTGCCCATCATCGAGGATGTGGCAGACTCTCTTCCCATTTCTTCACCCCCTGCTGACGGTGTGCCACCGGCTGATCTTCAGTTCACCCAGGAGGTGTGCCACTTCCCTTCTCCCACCCCACCACCACCACGGAAGAAGAAGGGGAAGACGACAAAGCTGCCTGCCACCAAATGATGTGCCATACCTCTTCACGTCAGCGACCCTATGCCCAGGAGCCCTCCTCCTGCCAACATCGACCGCCTGCCTGTCTCCGACTTAGAAGGCTTAACCCCCACAGAACTCAGCAAATGTCTTGCTCAGCACCTCTCCAAGTCCAACTTCATCAACTTGATCTCCAGCCACATCGTGCCCCTTATTACTTCCCTTCCACCGCCATAGCACCAGCTACCTCATCTTATCTGCCTTTCACTGGCAGGCCACACCATAGGCTCATTTCCACTCTGACCATGTCAGACGGAAAAATCTTAACAACAACAACAACATAAAATAATCCAATTTCTATATGTTTGTTTGATACCGCAACACAACGAAAACGGCGCATTAAGCACAAATGTTTGTTAGAGCATGGTACCATTAAAATTGACTAAGTTGAAGAATGAAACGATTTCCAGTCCAATCTGGCCACCAGTTCCCGAGTTATGATTCATTTCTGACTGAGGATAGGAAGTGACTTGACATCGAGTGGAATCCACTGAAGGCGGCCTTTAAATGAGTAATGACAATAATAATCAAAATAATAATAATAACAAATAATAATAATAACTAGAACACGGAAATTGCATTTAGCAGTTCAGTAACTCACATGACATGGTCAGAAAACAAGCATCAGGCATTACGAGTACTGTTAATATCACTAGACCAGGTGATTTCAGCGCATATCATATAGTGTGCACTTTAAATAATATGCCAATTTTGAACTTTGACCTTGGCTGTGAGTTTGAGTTTTGTGTCAAGGTCATTCATTCTTGGCAGCCATGCATAACATAGCAAGGTCTATCAATGTACCAAGTTTGGTGACTGTACCTCAATTATGTCTTGTTTATTAAACTGTGTACTCAATGACTCCAAACTACTTTCCATTGACCTCTGGCCGATCTTAGAAACTAGTGACCTAAATGGGCCCTTATTCATTTCAGACCTGCACCCTGACGTTTGCTATGTCCTACCGTACAAAAATTCCAAGTTTGTACCTTTAGCGGTTTCTGAGATTCCAGTAATAGACTATTTTTGTAAGTTTCTGACTGTACTTGGGAAACCAGTAGTGGGAACTGACTGATTCTGGTTCATATGAAGGCCCCAGCTGGGGGCTCAGATGGCCAAGTATGATGGCCGCAGCTCTGAAATTGAGCGAGTATCAGCAATCTACTTCTTCATAAGTAATAATAATAATGATGTTAATAATAATAAAAATAATTATGATGATTTCATTATTATTATTATTATTATTATTATTATTATTGACAAGAGCAATATAACTCATCACTGCTTTGGTGAGTTATGATAATAACTATAACAGTGTAACTGTCCTGTGGGCAGTCACTAGTCTCCATCTACTGTTCCTAATGGAGGCCCTTGACTAACGGTTACTAAGACATGAACAGGACATCTCAGTAGTGTTCATAGGTCATGGTAGGGTACATTCTGTAGTAATTTAATGGCAATTGGTCCATGTTCATCACCACTGTCTTCTGTGAGAGAGAGAGGCTGTTGTTGGGGTTCGTATCAAAGGTCGCAATGAAATCTGCAGTAGACACGACCCACATAATTATCTCGTTCACTCATAATACTGATACTACTCTTTCTGACATGCCACCACTGCACGTAAAGGATTTGGATTTTTTTCTATCAGCAATGGCCCATGCCAGGACACATAACCTGGACCCTTCAGATTTCTTGTGCAGTCTCCATTTCTCCTGGGATTGTCGCGAGACTCTGAGGCCGGAATAATAATAATAATGATAATAATACCAGCGAAAGCAATAGTCTCCACCCATGTAGTAGATGGAGACTAATAACTCAGGGATGCGGCAATAAGCAGCTTGGCTGTTCTAGTAGGTATTAAATGGTTTATATAAATAAAGCTCTTTTGTGCAATGTTGCAATTTAATGTCAGTGAAACTTTGCGTTCAGTGTCGTGACAAGCCTCACAGTACTGTCTTTTTGTGAGTATGGGGATGCCTTTGTTTAATTACATTTAAAGACACATGGTGTATACTGTTACACACACACACACACACACACACACACACACACACACAGCCTTCCTCCTTAAACATGATCATCATTGAATAGTCTGGGATGGGGGATGGTTTTGAAAGTGTCCAAGGAATCATAATAATAACATACGGTTAAGAGACCATGTAATTGTAATATATCCATAAACATGATAAATGTTCTCGTATCAGACGTGAGTACAACGTATCAAAGATATCATGTTGCTTATTGGTTTCATCGAATCTCTTTAGATCGAGACACACTGCTGCTTCAGACTGCTCGAACGTGTAAGAACATAAGACGAGAGGATAACTGCAGTAGGCCAGTTGGTCCATGCTAGGCAGCTCCTACAAGAGTGACAAAACTAGAACAAAACAAGGATAGCAAAGAAGAGGGCTACCTCTACATGTCCTAATTTGCTTATACTGATCATGTGTGAGCCGTTTCAACATCACGTCAGTACTGAATTTTTGTATGAACAAATGTTTTGTGACAGAAACATACAATTAGCATGGTATTTGGAAAAAAAAAAATGATAAGGGGTGGAGCCTGTATTCTGACAGCCTGCTCATACTTCCGATTTCTTTTCCACTTCAGTAAGGCCTGTGACCAGTGTTGCAAATTGTGTAGCCTGAGTGCCGCCAAACAGAGAGAGAGAGAGGGGGGGGGGTGGAGTTGGTAAGGTGTCATTAAACATATGATATTTCCAGCATATATCTAACAAAAAAAAAAAAAAAAAAAAAAGGAAAGCTAAGCTCTCCACATTGCGTATCCAGTTGTTATGCCTCTACAAATAATGGTTCATAGTATATTCATATGGTATAATGTTTTTACCCTAACTTGGCCTCAAACTGCTATCGGTACATCATGAATGCCGAGTTCCAAGAGTACGTTAGCATCTGACTATGATGCATGTCTTGACCTGCAATGGAAAGGATGTACAACCGCAGTGTCATCGATTTCTGCCATTGAGCTGCGTGAAATAAGCTACAGAAGGATGAAAGTGTGGGCCAAGTTGGGGTAAAAGGAACATAGTTAGAGATATCGATATAAAACTTTAGTTTTATCTCTGCAGATACTGCATTAAATACAATGTCTGTCTCATGAATATAGTATTTTTAGGAGAAAAATACGTAGACAAAAAAAAAGGGGGGGGGAAGGGGGGGATGATTTTTACCCAACCGGTTAATTATGAAGTCTGTTGGTGGAGTTCTAATAAGCCCTTTCTATACACAGGCCATCCCGGGACCTGACTTTCCTTTCTATACCTGTTCTACTAAAGTTGGCCTAAAATTGACATCCTTCCATCTTGAATACTGAGTTGTCACAAGAGGTTAACGTTACATTATGATGCTTGTCAAGAAGTGCTGTGGAAAGGTGGTGAGCAGTAGTATTGATCTTTTCTGTCACTGAAATTTGAAATAATCTGCAAAAGCAAAAGAATCTGGGCCAAGTTAAGACGAAATGACCATAACTTTAGTGATTCTTCAGGTGCTCATCATCATCATCATCATCATCATCATCATCATCAACATCCAATCCTGTCCCATGAGGAGCGTAGGAACTGGGGGCTAGACAAGTTGGTCCTGACATTTAAGATGAGAGTGACCAGCCTCACTCATCCCTGAGTGGCATTACATGATCAATAAACCCCAACATCCCTTGGATATAAACCTGCACGTGTTCAATCCAATTGGAGCGCCTTAATTACTCACTAAACCACCAGGCACCATAATTTGGTTATATGGTTACCACCCAACGTAGTAATTGGTTTTCTGGTGTACAGGAAACCATTTGGCCTGTCACTAACTGTAGTCACCCTTAGGCAGAAGGAAGAGGAAAGAATAAAGGGAAAAAAGGCACAAGAGGGAATGTAAAGTCGCCCGTAGGCAGAAGAAGAGGCTACAAAGATAAATGTTCCATGGACATATGTCGGATTGGCAACACTGTACAGGACAATTAAGTGTGAAATGTGGTAATGGGAGAAATTATCCATGTCCATTCCGTGTTTCCATTCCGTATATTTCTGATTGTTTTACTTTGTACTGAGAATTACTTAAGGAGTATGGCCCCAGTCACACTGCAGGCATGACTTATCGCAAACAACCTGCGACCTGCAAGTCGTGGATGGTTTTGGTGAGGTTTACGACCGGTCTTCATATGTCTCAGTCTAGCCGCAGGCCACCATGGCGACCAAAAAATCATCACTAGGTTTTTCGTGCTGCACGAAAAACCTCCCCGTGACCACCGATGTCGTGGCACGGAAGCTGCCCTGTGGGCAGCTGGACTGCGTCTGGCCAGCTTACGGACCGCGACTGGTCGGCGGCACCTGATTTTTAAGCGGTGGTTGCCATCTGGACGGAGGCCGGTCGTTGCTTACTCTGTGCGGTGGCCGTCCACACTCCGTCAAGGCGACGACTGGACTGCGGCAGCCGCCGTCCACAAGCCTCCTGTCCGGGGTGGTGGTTGAAGTCCGGCCGCCATCCAGCCAGTGATTGGTCGAGTGACAGGTGATGGACTGGACCGAGACCACCTGCCAGCCAATCCGCGGCTGGTGTCAGTCTAATGGTCGCAGTCTAAACTGCAACAGGACGCGGGCTGGCCGATGTTTGTCGGCAGCCTGCCGACGACCTGCCAGCCACCCATCAGTGTCTTGACCTGTTTGTACCTGGCCATGGTCACCAGTCAGCCTCCCACTGGACGGACACTGGACGACCACCGGTAGCCGATTGGTGGCACGAGTGCTTGGAGACCTCCATGGTCGAGGACATGTTTTGCGATTTTCAGGTTTCCAACAAGTCGTACCTGCAGTGTGACTGGGGCTTATACTGTGAACTGTTAAGCCACAATAATAATAATAGTAATAATAATAATAATAATAATAATAATAATCCATACTTACTACTTAAATTCTGTCATTATATGTTATATAAATTTTATAGCCAGTCATACCGGAGCACCCAGGAAGCTGAAAGTTGGGGTACAGGTGTAACTCAGCATGGGGAAGAACATGGGCATGGTGGCGTTGGCACCGAGACAAGTTTAATATATATATATATATATATATATATATATATATATATATATATATATATATATATATATATATATATATATATAAAATGTGTGTGTGTGTGTGTGTGTGTGTGTGTGTGTGTGTGTGAGTTCTTACCTAATTGTTCTTACCTAAATGTATCTTTACAGGAATGAGTCAAGCTCGTACTGTCCCGTGTCTTAAATCATATTTATCGTACATATCCTTAAATTTGTGAATTGTTTTGGCACACACTATTTCATTCGGTAGTGCATTCCATTGATCAATTGCTCTATTTGGGAAACTGAATTTCCTCACGTCTTTATCACCTCTCTTCTTATGCAGTTTTTTGCAGTGTCCTCTTGCTGATGCTTCTCCACATGTTAAGTAATCATTTATGTCTATTTTCTCCTTCCCTGATATGCACTTATATAGCATTATCATGTCACCTCTTTTCCTTCTCTCCTGTAGTGTTGGTAGATTCAGTTTATTTAGTCTTTCTTCGTAGCTTAGGTCCTTTAAGCTTGGTATCCATCTTGTAGCGGCCCTTTGAACTTTTTCAATCTTGTCTATGTGTTTTTTGAGATGAGGACTCCAGACTACTGATGCATATTCCAGGGTTGGTCTAATGAATGATGTTATTATCCTTCTTAGCATGTCTTCATTTATGTATGTGAATGTTATTCTCATATTTGCAAGCAGTGTATACATGTTCCGTACCTTCTCGCTGATGTGGTCAGCCGGAGATAGTCTGTTATTGATAATCACACCTAGGTCTTTCTCTCTTTCTGATGTGTATAGGGTTTTATTTCCTAACTTATAATCCCAATCAGGTCTTTTTCCACTTTTACCAAACTTGATTACATGACACTTGTCCACATTGAATCCATTTGCCATGTACTACTCCATTCATGAAGTTTATTTGATTCTTCTTGTAGCTCTTTACAAGAGGCTGTGTTAGTAATTCTCCTTTGTATTTTTGCATCATCTGCAAACATATTCAGATAGCTCTCATTTCCAGTGTTACTGTTTATATCATTTATATACACTAAAAACATGATTGGTGCCAGCACTGAACCCTGTGGTACTCCACTAGTCACTTCTTTCCATGATGAGTAGTTTCCTCTTAGTACTGTTCTCATTTCTCTTTTTATGAGAAAGTCTTGCATCCAACAAAACAGTTTGCCTCGAACTCCTCCTTGATGGTACATTTTCCATAAAAGTCTTTGGTGTGGTACTGTGTCAAAAGCTTTCTTGAAATCTAAATAGATACTGTCCACCCATAATTCTCTTTCCTGTATTGTGTTTGTTACTCTGTCATAGTAGCCCAACAGATTAGTAACATGATTTTCCTTTTCTGAAACCAAAATGTCTTTCTGTTATCATACTGTGTTCTTCTAGATGATTTACCCAAGCTTTTCTTATAAGCTTTTCTAATACCTTGCTTACAACACTGGTCAGTGATACTGGTCGGTAGTTGAGTGGATTTTGTCAATTTTTTTTCTTGAATAAGGGGACAATATTTGCTTTTTCCCAATAACAGGTAGTTTACCTTGACTCAAAGATTTCTTGAAAATTTAAAATAATGGTTTACTTAACTCCTTCGCACATTCTAGTACCCAACATGAAATTTCATCAGGACCACTTGCTTTTCCTCTGTCTAATCTACTTAACTCCTCCTGTATTACTTTTTCTGCTATTTGTATATCTGGTAGTATGTGTGGACATGCATGTTCCACATAGTCCCTCTCAAAAATTTTTTCTTCTGTAAAAACTAATTGGAAATTCTTATTTAGTGCTTCACAAATATCTTTCTCTTGTGTATAAGTGATTCCCTCATCCGAATTTGATTGTATTATATCTTTTTCTTTGGTTTTGCTTCTGATGTAGCTGTAAAACAGCTTTGGTTGATCACTGCTTTTATTTATTATATCCTCCTCAAACTGTTTTTGGGCTTCCCTCCTTATTCTTGTGTAATCGTTTCTTGCCTGTTTGTAATTATTATACGCCCTTTCACTATTGTGTCTTCTGTATCTATTCCACAACAAATTTCTTCTTTCTTTTGATTTTTTACATTCTGTATTGAACCATTTCTGTATTTTCTTATCTGCTTCTTTGTGCTGTGGGATGTACTTCTGGACTCCTATTTCATAAAATTCACAGAATTTTTTATATACAGCATTTAAATCTTGTCCTCTAAGCTCATTTTCCCAATCAACTTCTAAGTAATACTTCTTTAGGTCTTGATAATTTCCCTGTTTATAGTTTAGGCTCTTTTTGTAACTGTCACTGCTGTTAACTATGTCATATGCTATCCTGAAGTTATAATTTAGTACTGCATGATCGCTTTTGCCGAGTGGAGGGTGATATATTAAACTGTCAATATCATTTTCTTGGCTAGTAAATATTAGATCTAGCACTGAAGGTACATCAAGTCCTCTTTTTGTGGTGGTTTCCCTCACATGTTGCGTTAGGAAAAACTCTTGAACGAGATCCAGGAGCTTTTGGTCCCAACAGCTCTCTTGGCTAATTATATCTAGAGTATTCCAATTTATATTTGTATTAAAATCCCCAGTTAGTATAATTCTTTCCGATTTCTCTTCCATTTTATGTAGTAATGATCTTAAACTCTGAATTGTACTCTCTGCCAGGTCCTCATATTCATCTCTTTCCCATGTGTTTGATCTGGGTGGCATGTACAAATTGGCTACAATTACTTTCCCTTCAGATGTGTTGATCTCTACTGCAATCAGTTCTACTTGTGATGGTATATCTAGTTTTATTTCATTGACTTTTAGATTTTTCTTAGTTAATATTATAATTCCTCCTCCTTTTTTTAAATTTCTGTCTCTTCTCCATATATTGTATTCCTCTAAGTTTAGTATGTCATTGGATATCCTTGGTGTTAATTTTGTTTCAGTTAGGCATATTATTTGTGGTTCATTTTCTCTGACATAATCATTCATCTCTGATAATTTAGATACCATTCCATTCACATTTGAGTACATCAACTTTATCATCTTGTTTATATACTTGTCATGACATGGTTTTACTACCTTCCTCCTTTTTATTCCATCTTGTTTGTGTACCACATTCGTACCTGCAATCCTATTACTTTGTTAAAAAAAATTTCTTCTTCTCCTCTGCTGATCTTCCCTCATTTTTTGTTTTTGCTTCCTCCCTTGTCTGTTTCAGTAATTCCAGTTCCTCTTGTGTTAAGCATCTTTTTATCCATACATTTTTGAACTCCTCTTTTTGCTTAAGATTCTTTGCATTTTTTAGTATCTCTTCCACAGTGTTTACACTCTGGAAAGTCACCTTTAGAGGTCTTGTCCTGCTTTTCTCGTATTTCCCTAACCTTTTGTGTTCCTCTATGTCTTTACTATAGATTTCCTCTGATACTTCTTTCAGTAAGCTCATTACATTTGCCATCTCCTTTTTGTCTCTTGTGATCTTGTTTTTTACTTCTTCCTCTTCTATACCAGTGATTACTATAGATTTGTTTATATCTACTGAATCTCTGACTAACTTTGGATTGTTTTGGATTATTCTTTTCACTTCCTGTTTAATGCTTTTTTCCTCCACCCTTGTTTCTAAGTGTTTCTTTACTTTCACCATTTCAGCATACTTGGTTTCCACATCATTTTTGTAACTTTGCACAGCTTCATTCACCAGTGTTATCTTCTCCTCAGTATCACTGCCCTGGTCTATAAGACTGCTTACTTGCCTAATTGTCTCTGTGTCATTTTTGAACTCTTCCATAACACTCTCGTGATTGACTACTGTACTTGCCATTTCACTCATTTTCTTCCTAAGTGTACTTAATTCCACTGTTAGTTCACTGATGGTTGTGTCTTTCTCGTTGGCCTCCTTCCCTAGTTTTTCATTTCTTCCTTTTGCAAGTGCATCTGCTTCTTTATTTCATCAGTTTCATTTTTGAAAGCCATTTCTAGTTTGTGTACACGTTCAACCAGTCTATTGTGAGTCTCCACTTCAACCAGTTCTTGGTGTGTGCGTGCGTGGGGGGCGCTCACCATCCACTAACTCGATGTAGTGTTGCTTTGGGTGACTGCCCTTTCCTCTCATCCTTCCTTTCTCTTCTGCCCTTCTTTCCTTCATTCTTTCCTCCTCCTGCCTACGGATGCTTTCACGTTTCTTCTTCCGTTTTTCCTTTACTCTTTCCTCTTCCTTCTACCTGTGGGTGACTCTACAATGAATGACAAGCCAAATGGTTTCCTATACACCAGGAAACCATTTACTACGCTGAGTGGTAACCATATAATCAGATTTTGGCGCCTGGTGGTTAAGTGAGTAATTACGGCGCTCCAATCGGATTGAGCCAGTGCAGGTTTATAACCAAGGGATGGTTAGGGTTTATTTCTCCCGTAATGCCACTCAGGGATGAGTGAGGCTGGTCACTATCATCTTAAATGTCAGGACCAACTTACCTAGCCCGGGATTCCTGAGCTCCTCATTGGGCAATGTAGGATTGGATGGTGACGATGATGATGATGATATATATATATATATATATATATATATATATATATATATATATATATATATATATATGTATTGTTACATAGCCTATGATTTCATCATCCTTTGTGTAATTTTAACGCACAGTTGCTGCATGTTTGATCACGAGCGTGTTCTGCCTCAGTCCCCCCCTTCTACCGTTATATAGAGTAAGTCGTTCTCTCTGTTATTCAGAGCGGGATTTTCAGCTCTTTGTCCCCATGGCTTCATTTGCGCGTCCTTATTACAAGTTGTATCAAGCTCTCCTGGCCCCTATATAATGAGCTCAGTCTCTGCATCATTGCCACTTAGATCTGCTCCTCATTTTGTTCACATCTCTGTCCTCCCCTGTACAGTTATTATTATTGTGAATTTCTCAGGAAGTCTCCAACCATCTAGCAGCTGTGTGATTTGAGTATAAGTGTTGTTGCATTTTGTTCTTGTACTGTATAGCATAAGGTTAATTCTTAGGCCTGGAAAGTTTTTGTAAATTGTGTAGAATTCATTTATGTCAGTCATTTTTAATAATAGTTGTATCTGTAATTATTTATCTTGCATTAACTGAGCATTCCCTGGTGTATTTTCATTTTATCAGGGCTGACTTAGATAAATTTACTCTTGCTAATTTCGTGTTAATAGAGGCTATTACAGTTAACCATATATTTAACCTGTTTATTTGCCATTACATCATCCTTATGAGTCCTGAATGTTTTGTTGTAAGTTTGAGCATTAAACTTTAACTTGTAATTTTACCTAACTCTTTTGATTTGAACCTGGAACTTTACGGGATAGTAGTGATTTTTAGTATTCTCACTTAAAGTGTACATTATCTTTCTCTGTTCCGTAACATAAATTTGGCGACCTCTTATCAGGATATTCAGGATATTATCATAAGGATATTGCTTGATATTTTGTGACTGTTACTTATTAATTATGTCTACTATTACTACACTTGATGAAGCCAAAGATTTTTTGTCAAATGTGCAAACAGTGTGTGATATAGATAACAGAACAAAGAATGAACTTAAGCTCGTTGCTCAACAATTTGGAATTGCTGTTCGCTCTCATCATTCTAAAGATCAAATTGTTGACATGATTAATGAAAGCTTGTTTAATGTAACTCCTCCAAATGAGCAAACGCAGATTGAATTAGCTAAGTTACAGCTAGCCCTGCAGGAGGCTAAGGCTAAGGAGGCGGAGGCTCGTGTTAATGAGGCAAATGCTCGTATTCAAGAGGCACAGGTACAGGCTCAGGCACAAATTGAACTTGCCAGGATTCAGGCAGACCATGAGTATCGCATGAAACAAGGTGGAACTGGATCATCTAGCTCTGATGATTTTGATGTGGCTAAAAACGTTAAACTTGTCCCTCCTTTTAATGAATCTGATTTAACAAAGTATTTTCAGTTGTTTGAGAGGGTAGCTACAGGTTTTAATTGGCCCAAACAGAATTGGCCAGTACTCCTTCAAACTGTTCTCACCGTGTAAAGCTCAAGTAACTTATGCATCTTTGCCTCAGGATCAATCTGATAATTATGATGTAGTTAAGAGCTTCGATTCTTAAGGCCTATGAGCTTGTTCCTGAAGCCTATAGAGTAAAATTTAGGACAACTTACAAGCAAGATAAGCAATCCCATGTTGAGTATGCAAAAATCAAAGAAGATCTGTTAGAGCAGTGGTTAAATTCTAAGAATGTGGATTCTGATTTTGGACAAATTTAAGCAGATGATTTTGCTGGAGGACTTCAAAAGGTGTATTTATAAAGATGTAAGCCTATATCTTGATGAGAAAAGAATAGATAATTTGTCTGATGCTGCAGTTTTAGCTGATGAATATGTTCTCACTCACAAGAGATATTCTAAAGAAAAAGGGAAAGCTGAGAGTAAGTACGTTGCCTCTACTCAGAGTACAGGTAACAGGAAAGAGAATAAAGATGATGTTTCTCAGGAAGTAAATACCAGCTTCACCTCTAGATTTCAGAAAAGTAAATGTACTTATTGTAGTAAGCTTGGTCATACTACGGAGAGATGTTTCAGGAGACAGCGTGATGTGAACAAAAAGGAGTCTTTAAATATTCAGTCAATTGGTCTAGTGTCCACTCTTGAGAGTTCCCAGAATTCTTTAACTGAGTTAACTGAACCTGCTTTTGAGGGGTAACTTAAATTCTCATGATGGAGCTCCTCTTTTGAGCAGTAACGTGGGTGACACTCTCAAGAGTTCATGTGCTAATTTCCTGTCTGATGGTTTTGTCAGTCCTCTGGACAGTAATGACAGGAAGTCAGTTAAAATATATCGTGATACAGGTGCTTGCCAATCCTTTATGCTGACCAATGTTCTAGGCTCTAATGTTAATTCCTCTGATGAAACTGTAATCTTACAAGGTGTAGGGAATAATTACTTCTCTGTCCCTCTGTGCAGAGTGAATTTAAAGTCTGGTTTTGTTAATGGTTCCGTTATGGTTGGGTTGGTTGAGACACTCCCAATGTCAGGTGTAACTTTCTTACTTGGAAATGATATTGGTGGAAGTCAAGTGTGTCCAGCTCCTCAGTTGTCTAGTGAGCCAGTGGCTGCGACCCAG
>NC_136990.1:6022012-6082140 GCF_032717465.1 Coenobita brevimanus
TTGTGATGTCCCTGATGTGTTCCCTGCATGTGCTGTCACTAGGGCTAAGTCTAAAGTTACTGGTGATTTAGAGGATAATGATGATGATGATGTTATCCTACCTGACACTTTTCTTGCTAATTTGGACCACTCACCAGATGAGGCAGTACCCTGTAGTGTTGATAATTTGTCTCGTCAAGAGTTGGTTGAGTTGCAGGTTGCTGACCCTGAGTTGAAAGGTCTAGCTAACTCTGCTTACAGTGAAGAAGAGTCAGCCGGTGCTTCTACTTGTTATTATGTAAAGTCAGGAGTACTTATGAGGAAGTGGAGACCCCCAACAGCATCAGCCGACTGTGAATGGGAGGTTGTACATCAAGTTGTCATCCCTCGTGTTTGTAGGCAGGATATCATTAGAGTGGCTCATGATTCCAGTTTGGCAGGACACCTTGGAGTGAGGAAGACTGTGGCACGCATTTTGAAACACTTCTACTGGCCAGGTATCTTCAGGGATGTTTCCTGGTATTGTAAGTCTTGTCACACCTGTCAAGTTGTGGGGAAGTGTAATCAGACCGAAAAGGTTGCACCTCTAGTTCCCATTCCTCCTTTTGAGGCGCCTTTCACTCGTGTGTTGGTGGATATTGTGGGCCCTCTTCCTAAGACTTCTTCAGGATTTTCTTATGTGTTGACCCTGATTGATATGGCTACTCATTATCCTGAAGTCATTCCACTTAGAAACATCTCAGCAAAGAACGTGGTTAAGGAAATGCTAGGGTTCTTCACAAAGTTTGGTCTGCCCAAGGGGGTACAGTCAGACCGGGGAAGTAATTTCATGTCAAACGTTTTCAAGCAGTCTCTGAAAGAGTTGGGCATCACCCAGATCACGTCTTCAGCTTACCATCCCCAGACCCAAGGAGCGTTGGAGAGATATCATCAAACACTCAAATCGATGCTCAAGAAATACTGTTTGGAACATCAGAAAGACTGGGATAAAGGTCTTCCATTCGTTGTGTTTGCTGCAAGAGAATCTCCAAATGAATCACTGGGCTTCTCACCTTTTGAACTACTGTTTGGCCATGAAGTAAGAGGACCCCTTAAGTTACTCAAGGAATGCTGGCTGTCGGAGGAAGATGACGTCAACCTGCTGGAGTATGTGATGAAGTTCAAAGAACGGCTGTCCACTGCTTTAGAGCTGGCGAGAGAGAATTTAGGAGCTGCTCAGGAGAAGATGAAGACTTGGTATGATAAGAAGTCCAGGTTACGCCACTTTCAGCCAGGAGATCAGGTTTTGATTCTGCTACCAGTTCATGGGCAACCTCTTGAAGCCAAGTTTAGTGGCCCTTATTTCGTGGAGAAGAAACTCAGTGATGTCAACTATGTCATCGCCACACCAGATCATAGAAAGAGCAAGCAACTATGTCACATCAACATGCTAAAGTTATATCACAGGCGGGACGAAAATAATCCAGTCTGCACTGTAGCTGTTCCACCCGAGTCTACAAGTGAAGTTCTCCCATGCAGCATGAGCCTGAGTGATAGTTTGGGGAAGAATCCTGATATCATGAATGATCTCCAGACTAAGCTTTCTCATCTACCTCCCGAGGAAAGGCAGGAGTTTTCGGCATTACTGCAGGAGTACCCGCAAGTGTTCCGTGCCACTCCAGGAAGAACCACTGTGTTGATCCATGATGTCGATGCTGGAGACGCAAAGCCAATTAAATTGCCTCCTTACCGTGTGAACCCAGTGAAAGTTCCTCTCATCCAGAAGGAGCTTGGCTACCTGTTGGACCACAAGATGATTGAGCCATGTCAGAACGAGTGGAGTTCTCCTGTCACTTTAGTCCCTAAGCCAGGTGGGTCACAGCGACTTTGCATTGACTACAGACGTGTTAATCAGATAACCAAAACAGACACTTACCCTCTCCCTCGCGTGGAAGATTGCATAGACAAGATCGGAAAGGCTAGGTACATAAGTAAGTTTGATATGTTAAAGGGATACTGGCAAGTACCTATGACTGAACGTGCTAGGGAGATCTCATGTTTTGTAACACTAGGAAAGACTTTTGCATGTTCTGTAATGCCATATACAGATTGTTTTAGAGTAATAAGAAATTTCCTTTGTAAATTTCTTTTTTCTTTGTGGGGAGGTGTTACATAGCCTATGATTTCATCATCCTTTGTGTAATTTTAACGCACAGTTGCTGCATGTTTGATCACGAGCGTGTTCTGCCTCAGTCCCCCCCTTCTACCGTTATAGTAGAGTAAGTCGTTCTCTCTGTTATTCAGAGCGGGATTTTCAGCTCTTTCTCCCCATGGCTTCATTTGCGCGTCCTTATTACAAGTTGTATCAAGCTCTCCTGGCCCCTATATAATGAGCTCAGTCTCTGCATCATTGCCACTTAGATCTGCTCCTCATTTTGTTCACATCTCTGTCCTCCCCTGTACAGTTATTATTATTGTGAATTTCTCAGGAAGTCTCCAACCATCTAGCAGCTGTGTGATTTGAGTATAAGTGTTGTTGCATTTTGTTCTTGTACTGTATAGCATAAGGTTAATTCTTAGGCCTGGAAAGTTTTTGTAAATTGTGTAGAATTCATTTATGTCAGTCATTTTTAATAATAGTTGTATCTGTAATTATTTATCTTGCATTAACTGAGCATTACCTGGTGTATTTTCATTTTATCAGGGCTGATATAGATAAATTTACTCTTGCTAATTTCGTGTTAATAGAGGCTATTACAGTTAACCATATATTTAACCTGTTTATTTGCCATTACATCATCCTTATGAGTCCTGAATGTTTTGTTGTTAGTTTGAGCATTAAACTTTAAATTGTAATTTTACCTAACTTTTGATTTGAACCTGGAACTTTACGGGATAGTAGTGATTTTTAGTATTCTCACTTAAAGTGTACATTATCTTTCTCTGTTCCGTAACATAAATTTGGCGACCTCTTATCAGGATATTCAGGATATTATCATAAGGATATTGCTTGATATTTTGTGACTGTTACTTATTAATTATGTCTACTATTACTACACTTGATGAAGCCAAAGATTTTTTGTCAAATGTGCAAACAGTGTGTGATATAGATAACAGAACAAAGAATGAACTTAAGCTCGTTGCTCAACAATTTGGAATTGCTGTTCGCTCTCATCATTCTAAAGATCAAATTGTTGACATGATTAATGAAAGCTTGTTTAATGTAACTCCTCCAAATGAGCAAACGCAGATTGAATTAGCTAAGTTACAGCTAGCCCTGCAGGAGGCTAAGGCTAAGGAGGCGGAGGCTCGTGTTAATGAGGCAAATGCTCGTATTCAAGAGGCACAGGTACAGGCTCAGGCACAAATTGAACTTGCCAGGATTCAGGCAGACCATGAGTATCGCATGAAACAAGGTGGAACTGGATCATCTAGCTCTGATGATTTTGATGTGGCTAAAAATGTTAAACTTGTCCCTCCTTTTAATGAATCTGATTTAACAAAGTATTTTCAGTTGTTTGAGAGGGTAGCTACAGGTTTTAATTGGCCCAAACAGAATTGGCCAGTACTCCTTCAAACTGTTCTCACCGGTAAAGCTCAAGTAACTTATGCATCTTTGCCTCAGGATCAATCTGATAATTATGATGTAGTTAAGAGCTTGATTCTTAAGGCCTATGAGCTTGTTCCTGAAGCCTATAGAGTAAAATTTAGGACAACTTACAAGCAAGATAAGCAATCCCATGTTGAGTATGCAAAAATCAAAGAAGATCTGTTAGAGCAGTGGTTAAATTCTAAGAATGTGGATTCTGATTTTGACAAATTTAAGCAGATGATTTTGCTGGAGGACTTCAAAAGGTGTATTTATAAAGATGTAAGCCTATATCTTGATGAGAAAAGAATAGATAATTTGTCTGATGCTGCAGTTTTAGCTGATGAATATGTTCTCACTCACAAGAGATATTCTAAAGAAAAAGGGAAAGCTGAGAGTAAGTACGTTGCCTCTACTCAGAGTACAGGTAACAGGAAAGAGAATAAAGATGATGTTTCTCAGGAAGTAAATACCAGCTTCACCTCTAGATTTCAGAAAAGTAAATGTACTTATTGTAGTAAGCTTGGTCATACTACGGAGAGATGTTTCAGGAGACAGCGTGATGTGAACAAAAAGGAGTCTTTAAATATTCAGTCAATTGGTCTAGTGTCCACTCTTGAGAGTTCCCAGAATTCTTTAACTGAGTTAACTGAACCTGCTTTTGAGGGGTAACTTAAATTCTCATGATGGAGCTCCTCTTTGAGCAGTAACGTGGGTGACACTCTCAAGAGTTCATGTGCTAATTTCCTGTCTGATGGTTTTGTCAGTCCTCTGGACAGTAATGACAGGAAATCAGTTAAAATATATCGTGATACAGGTGCTTGCCAATCCCTTATGCTGACCAGTGTTCTAGGCTCTAATGTTAATTCCTCTGATGAAACTGTAATCTTACAAGGTGTAGGGAGTAATTACTTCTCTGTCCCTCTGTGCAGAGTGAATTTAGAGTCTGGTTTTGTTAATGGTTCCGTTATGGTTGGGTTGGTTGAGACACTCCCAATGTCAGGTGTAACTTTCTTACTTGGAAATGATATTGGTGGAAGTCAAGTGTGTCCAGCTCCTCAGTTGTCTAGTGAGCCAGTGGCTGCGACCCAGGATTGTGATGTCCCTGATGTGTTCCCTGCATGTGCTGTCACTAGGGCTAAGTCTAAAGTTACTGGTGATTTAGAGGATAATGATGATGATGATGTTATCCTAGCTGACACTTTTCTTGCTAATTTGGACCACTCACCAGATGAGGCAGTACCCCGTAGTGTTGATAATTTGTCTCGTCAAGAGTTGGTTGAGTTGCAGGTTGCTGACCCTGAGTTGAAAGGTCTAGCTAACTCTGCTTACAGTGAAGAAGAGTCAGCCGGTGCTTCTACTTGTTATTATGTAAAGTCAGGAGTACTTATGAGGAAGTGGAGACCCCCAACAGCATCAGCCGACTGTGAATGGGAGGTTGTACATCAAGTTGTCATCCCTCGTGTTTGTAGGCAGGATATCATTAGAGTGGCTCATGATTCCAGTTTGGCAGGACACCTTGGAGTGAGGAAGACTGTGGCACGCATTTTGAAACACTTCTACTGGCCAGGTATCTTCAGGGATGTTTCCTGGTATTGTAAGTCTTGTCACACCTGTCAAGTTGTGGGGAAGTGTAATCAGACCGAAAAGGTTGCACCTCTAGTTCCCATTCCTCCTTTTGAGGCGCCTTTCACTCGTGTGTTGGTGGATATTGTGGGCCCTCTTCCTAAGACTTCTTCAGGATTTTCTTATGTGTTGACCCTGATTGATATGGCTACTCATTATCCTGAAGTCATTCCACTTAGAAACATCTCAGCAAAGAACGTGGTTAAGGAAATGCTAGGGTTCTTCACAAAGTTTGGTCTGCCCAAGGAGGTACAGTCAGACCGGGGAAGTAATTTCATGTCAAACGTTTTCAAGCAGTCTCTGAAAGAGTTGGGCATCACCCAGATCACGTCTTCAGCTTACCATCCCCAGACCCAAGGAGCGTTGGAGAGATATCATCAAACACTCAAATCGATGCTCAAGAAATACTGTTTGGAACATCAGAAAGACTGGGATAAAGGTCTTCCATTCGTTGTGTTTGCTGCAAGAGAATCTCCAAATGAATCACTGGGCTTCTCACCTTTTGAACTACTGTTTGGCCATGAAGTAAGAGGACCCCTTAAGTTACTCAAGGAATGCTGGCTGTCGGAGGAAGATGACGTCAACCTGCTGGAGTATGTGATGAAGTTCAAAGAACGGCTGTCCACTGCTTTAGAGCTGGCGAGAGAGAATTTAGGAGCTGCTCAGGAGAAGATGAAGACTTGGTATGATAAGAAGTCCAGGTTACGCCACTTTCAGCCAGGAGATCAGGTTTTGATTCTGCTACCAGTTCATGGGCAACCTCTTGAAGCCAAGTTTAGTGGCCCTTATTTCGTGGAGAAGAAACTCAGTGATGTCAACTATGTCATCGCCACACCAGATCATAGAAAGAGCAAGCAACTATGTCACATCAACATGCTAAAGTTATATCACAGGCGGGACGAAAATAATCCAGTCTGCACTGTAGCTGTTCCACCCGAGTCTACAAGTGAAGTTCTCCCATGCAGCATGAGCCTGAGTGATAGTTTGGGGAAGAATCCTGATATCATGAATGATCTCCAGACTAAGCTTTCTCATCTACCTCCCGAGGAAAGGCAGGAGTTTTCGGCATTACTGCAGGAGTACCCGCAAGTGTTCCGTGCCACTCCAGGAAGAACCACTGTGTTGATGCATGATGTCGATGCTGGAGACGCAAAGCCAATTAAATTGCCTCCTTACCGTGTGAACCCAGTGAAAGTTCCTCTCATCCAGAAGGAGCTTGGCTACCTGTTGGACCACAAGATGATTGAGCCATGTCAGAACGAGTGGAGTTCTCCTGTCACTTTAGTCCCTAAGCCAGGTGGGTCACAGCGACTTTGCATTGACTACAGACGTGTTAATCAGATAACCAAAACAGACACTTACCCTCTCCCTCGCGTGGAAGATTGCATAGACAAGATCGGAAAGGCTAGGTACATAAGTAAGTTTGATATGTTAAAGGGATACTGGCAAGTACCTATGACTGAACGTGCTAGGGAGATCTCATGTTTTGTAACACTAGGAAAGACTTTTGCATGTTCTGTAATGCCATATACAGATTGTTTTAGAGTAATAAGAAATTTCCTTTGTAAATTTCTTTTTCTTTGTGGGGAGGTGTTACATAGCCTATGATTTCATCATCCTTTGTGTAATTTTAACGCACAGTTGCTGCATGTTTGATCACGAGCGTGTTCTGCCTCAGTCCCCCCCTTCTACCGTTATAGTAGAGTAAGTCGTTCTCTCTGTTATTCAGAGCGGGATTTTCAGCTCTTTCTCCCCATGGCTTCATTTGCGCGTCCTTATTACAAGTTGTATCAAGCTCTCCTGGCCCCTATATAATGAGCTCAGTCTCTGCATCATTGCCACTTAGATCTGCTCCTCATTTTGTTCACATCTCTGTCCTCCCCTGTACAGTTATTATTATTGTGAATTTCTCAGGAAGTCTCCAACCATCTAGCAGCTGTGTGATTTGAGTATAAGTGTTGTTGCATTTTGTTCTTGTACTGTATAGCATAAGGTTAATTCTTAGGCCTGGAAAGTTTTTGTAAATTGTGTAGAATTCATTTATGTCAGTCATTTATAATAATAGTTGTATCTGTAATTATTTATCTTGCATTAACTGAGCATTACCTGGTGTATTTTCATTTTATCAGGGCTGATATAGATAAATTTACTCTTGCTAATTTCGTGTTAATAGAGGCTATTACAGTTAACCATATATTTAACCTGTTTATTTGCCATTACATCATCCTTATGAGTCCTGAATGTTTTGTTGTTAGTTTGAGCATTAAACTTTAAATTGTAATTTTACCTAACTTTTGATTTGAACCTGGAACTTTACGGGATAGTAGTGATTTTTAGTATTCTCACTTAAAGTGTACATTATCTTTCTCTGTTCCGTAACATAAATTTGGCGACCTCTTATCAGGATATTCAGGATATTATCATAAGGATATTGCTTGATATTTTGTGACTGTTACTTATTAATTATTTCTACTATTACTACACTTGATGAAGCCAAAGATTTTTTGTCAAATGTGCAAACAGTGTGTGATATAGATAACAGAACAAAGAATGAACTTCAGCTCGTTGCTCAACAATTTGGAATTGCTGTTCGCTCTCATCATTCCAAAGATCAAATTGTTGACATGATTAATGAAAGCTTGTTTAATGTAACTCCTCCAAATGAGCAAACGCAGATTGAATTAGCTAAGTTACAGCTAGCCCTGCAGGAGGCTAAGGCTAAGGAGGCGGAGGCTCGTGTTAATGAGGCAAATGCTCGTATTCAAGAGGCACAGGTACAGGCTCAGGCACAAATTGAACTTGCCAGGATTCAGGCAGACCATGAGTATCGCATGAAACAAGGTGGAACTGGATCATCTAGCTCTGATGATTTTGATGTGGCTAAAAATGTTAAACTTGTCCCTCCTTTTAATGAATCTGATTTAACAAAGTATTTTCAGTTGTTTGAGAGGGTAGCTACAGGTTTTAATTGGCCCAAACAGAATTGGCCAGTACTCCTTCAAACTGTTCTCACCGGTAAAGCTCAAGTAACTTATGCATCTTTGCCTCAGGATCAATCTGATAATTATGATGTAGTTAAGAGCTTGATTCTTAAGGCCTATGAGCTTGTTCCTGAAGCCTATAGAGTAAAATTTAGGACAACTTACAAGCAAGATAAGCAATCCCATGTTGAGTATGCAAAAATCAAAGAAGATCTGTTAGAGCAGTGGTTAAATTCTAAGAATGTGGATTCTGATTTTGACAAATTTAAGCAGATGATTTTGCTGGAGGACTTCAAAAGGTGTATTTATAAAGATGTAAGCCTATATCTTGATGAGAAAAGAATAGATAATTTGTCTGATGCTGCAGTTTTAGCTGATGAATATGTTCTCACTCACAAGAGATATTCTAAAGAAAAAGGGAAAGTACGTTGCCTCTACTCAGAGTACAGGTAACAGGAAAGAGAATAAAGATGATGTTTCTCAGGAAGTAAATACCAGCTTCACCTCTAGATTTCAGAAAAGTAAATGTACTTATTGTAGTAAGCTTGGTCATACTACGGAGAGATGTTTCAGGAGACAGCGTGATGTGAACAAAAAGGAGTCTTTAAATATTCAGTCAATTGGTCTAGTGTCCACTCTTGAGAGTTCCCAGAATTCTTTAACTGAGTTAACTGAACCTGCTTTGAGGGGTAACTTAAATTCTCATGATGGAGCTCCTCTTTTGAGCAGTAACGTGGGTGACACTCTCAAGAGTTCATGTGCTAATTTCCTGTCTGATGGTTTTGTCAGTCCTCTGGACAGTAATGACAGGAAATCAGTTAAAATATATCGTGATACAGGTGCTTGCCAATCCCTTATGCTGACCAGTGTTCTAGGCTCTAATGTTAATTCCTCTGATGAAACTGTAATCTTACAAGGTGTAGGGAGTAATTACTTCTCTGTCCCTCTGTGCAGAGTGAATTTAGAGTCTGGTTTTGTTAATGGTTCCGTTATGGTTGGGTTGGTTGAGACACTCCCAATGTCAGGTGTAACTTTCTTACTTGGAAATGATATTGGTGGAAGTCAAGTGTGTCCAGCTCCTCAGTTGTCTAGTGAGCCAGTAGCTGCGACCCAGGATTGTGATGTCCCTGATGTGTTCCCTGCATGTGCTGTCACTAGGGCTAAGTCTAAAGTTACTGGTGATTTAGAGGATAATGATGATGATGATGTTATCCTAGCTGACACTTTTCTTGCTAATTTGGACCACTCACCAGATGAGGCAGTACCCCGTAGTGTTGATAATTTGTCTCGTCAAGAGTTGGTTGAGTTGCAGGTTGCTGACCCTGAGTTGAAAGGTCTAGCTAACTCTGCTTACAGTGAAGAAGAGTCAGCCGGTGCTTCTACTTGTTATTATGTAAAGTCAGGAGTACTTATGAGGAAGTGGAGACCCCCAACAGCATCAGCCGACTGTGAATGGGAGGTTGTACATCAAGTTGTCATCCCTCGTGTTTGTAGGCAGGATATCATTAGAGTGGCTCATGATTCCAGTTTGGCAGGACACCTTGGAGTGAGGAAGACTGTGGCACGCATTTTGAAACACTTCTACTGGCCAGGTATCTTCAGGGATGTTTCCTGGTATTGTAAGTCTTGTCACACCTGTCAAGTTGTGGGGAAGTGTAATCAGACCGAAAAGGTTGCACCTCTAGTTCCCATTCCTCCTTTTGAGGCGCCTTTCACTCGTGTGTTGGTGGATATTGTGGGCCCTCTTCCTAAGACTTCTTCAGGATTTTCTTATGTGTTGACCCTGATTGATATGGCTACTCATTATCCTGAAGCCATTCCACTTAGAAACATCTCAGCAAAGAACGTGGTTAAGGAAATGCTAGGGTTCTTCACAAAGTTTGGTCTGCCCAAGGAGGTACAGTCAGACCGGGGAAGTAATTTCATGTCAAACGTTTTCAAGCAGTCTCTGAAAGAGTTGGGCATCACCCAGATCACGTCTTCAGCTTACCATCCCCAGACCCAAGGAGCGTTGGAGAGATATCATCAAACACTCAAATCGATGCTCAAGAAATACTGTTTGGAACATCAGAAAGACTGGGATAAAGGTCTTCCATTCGTTGTGTTTGCTGCAAGAGAATCTCCAAATGAATCACTGGGCTTCTCACCTTTTGAACTACTGTTTGGCCATGAAGTAAGAGGACCCCTTAAGTTACTCAAGGAATGCTGGCTGTCGGAGGAAGATGACGTCAACCTGCTGGAGTATGTGATGAAGTTCAAAGAACGGCTGTCCACTGCTTTAGAGCTGGCGAGAGAGAATTTAGGAGCTGCTCAGGAGAAGATGAAGACTTGGTATGATAAGAAGTCCAGGTTACGCCACTTTCAGCCAGGAGATCAGGTTTTGATTCTGCTACCAGTTCATGGGCAACCTCTTGAAGCCAAGTTTAGTGGCCCTTATTTCGTGGAGAAGAAACTCAGTGATGTCAACTATGTCATCGCCACACCAGATCATAGAAAGAGCAAGCAACTATGTCACATCAACATGCTAAAGTTATATCACAGGCGGGACGAAAATAATCCAGTCTGCACTGTAGCTGTTCCACCCGAGTCTACAAGTGAAGTTCTCCCATGCAGCATGAGCCTGAGTGATAGTTTGGGGAAGAATCCTGATATCATGAATGATCTCCAGACTAAGCTTTCTCATCTACCTCCCGAGGAAAGGCAGGAGTTTTCGGCATTACTGCAGGAGTACCCGCAAGTGTTCCGTGCCACTCCAGGAAGAACCACTGTGTTGATGCATGATGTCGATGTTGGAGACGCAAAGCCAATTAAATTGCCTCCTTACCGTGTGAACCCAGTGAAAGTTCCTCTCATCCAGAAGGAGCTTGGCTACCTGTTGGACCACAAGATGATTGAGCCATGTCAGAACGAGTGGAGTTCTCCTGTCACTTTAGTCCCTAAGCCAGGTGGGTCACAGCGGCTTTGAATTGACTGCAGACGTGTTAATCAGATAACCAAAACAGACACTTACCCTCTCCCTCGCGTGGAAGATTGCATAGACAAGATCGGAAAGGCTAGGTACATAAGTAAGTTTGATATGTTAAAGGGATACTGGCAAGTACCTATGACTGAACGTGCTAGGGAGATCTCATGTTTTGTAACACTAGGAAAGACTTTTGCATGTTCTGTAATGCCATATACAGATTGTTTTAGAGTAATAAGAAATTTCCTTTGTAAATTTCTATTTTCTTTGTGGGGAGGTGTTACATAGCCTATGATTTCATCATCGTTTGTGTAATTTTAACGCACAGTTGCTGCATGTTTGATCACGAGCGTGTTCTGCCTCAGTTCCACCCTTCTACTGTTATAGTAGAGTAAGTCGTTCTCTCTGTTATTCAGAGCGGGATTTTCAGCTCTTTGTCCCCATGGCTTCATTTGCACGTCCTTCTTATAAGTTGTATCAAGCTCTCCTGGCCCCTGTATAATGAGCTCAGTCTCTGCATCATTGCCACTTAGATCTGCTCCTCATTTTGTTCACATCTCTGTCCTCCCCTGTACAGTTATTATTATTGTGAATTTCTCAGGAAGTCTCCAACCATCTAGCAGCTGTGTGATTTGAGTATAAGTGTTGTTGCATTTTGTTCTTGTACTGTATAGCATAAGGTTAAATCTTAGGCCTGGAAAGTTTTTGTAAATTGTGTAGAATTCATTTATGTCAGTCATTTATAATAATAGTTGTATCTGTAATTATTTATCTTGCATTAACTGAGCATTACCTGGTGTATTTTCATTTTATCAGGGCTGATATAGATAAATTTACTCTTGCTAATTTCGTGTTAATAGAGGCTATTACAGTTAACCATATATTTAACCTGTTTATTTGCCATTACATCATCCTTATGAGTCCTGAATGTTTTGTTGTTAGTTTGAGCATTAAACTTTAACTTGTAATTTTACCTAACTCTTTTGATTTGAACCTGGAACTTTACGGGATAGTAGTGATTTTTAGTATTGTCACTTAAAGTGTACATTATCTTTCTCTGTTCCGTAACAATATATATATATATATATAAATGTGTGTGTGTGGATGGGTGGGTGGGTGGGTGGGTGGGTATACTTATTACTAAATTCCTATATCATTGTCCATACCGAAGCACCCAGGAGGCTGAAAGTTGAGGTAAAGGGGATACTCAGCATGGGGAAAAAACATAAGCATGGTGGCACTGGCCTTCAAGGCCGTTCTGAGGCCGCTGCTGTAATGGCCTCGATTGCCTTTTGGAGGCAGACCTTGTGGTTGGCCACGGGGACCATTTTCAAATTTATCTTTAGATTTTTCTCTTTCCCATTTTTACCCTCCACTGAGAAAATCAGAGGAGGGTATAGTTATCACTGATTTCTATCTGTAGAGTTGGGCGGCACTGGGCATAAAGATTTTCGTTTCTGAAGGAAATCTCAGAAAGTATTAACTATACAGTCATGAAATTTCACTTAGTGATGTGACCTACAGTCAACTGGTGCCTTTTGATAGAACGCTGTGTCTTTTGTATAGTTTTGAGAATGGAAAAAAAAAAAAAACTCAGAGATTTTAACATGACCTGAGCAAGTAATCTCATGCCACAAATCAAAAAGTATTCAAAACAGAATCATCAAATTTTAGTTCTGTGTCTTATAGTGAACTCTTGCCTTTTCATAGGTAGAATGCGGTGTCTTCAGTAGTTTTTTTTTTTTTTTTTTTTTTAATAATGAAGTAATTTTTCCTCCCATAGATTTCAGTGCAACCTACTGTCTGTGTTATACAGAGCGAGAGGGAAGGAGGGGTAAGGTCCGTTATGCGCTTTGTTAGGTGTGCAGGAAGGAGAGGGGTATGTGCTTGGTCTGGTGAAGGGTTGCAACAACCTAACGATGATGATGATGATGATCGTGTTACTGTTGATGGTGGTGGTGGTGGTGGTGGTAATGATGGTGGTGGTGGTGGTGGTGGTGGTGGTGGTGATGGTTGTGGTGGTGATGGTTGTGGTGGTGGTGGTGGTGGTGGTGATGATGATGATAATGATGGTGGTGGTAGTGATGACGGTGGTTGTGGTGATGATGATGGTGGTAGTATTTTACTTCCTATCACACTTCCATATTCCATATCACTGATTTTATTAAGTTCTAATATCGTATTATACAGAGGGGGGGGGGAGGGCCGTCACGCTCTAGGTTAGGTGTGCAAAGGAGATGGTGGAGTGGTGTTTGGTCAGGTGAATGATTGCAACAGCGTAGAGTTGCTTTTGTTTTTCTGATGCCATACCTTGAGCAAGTGTATCAGTGTTCACAGATTGGCAGCCATTCCCGCGGTCGACCATTTCCGGTGAGAGTGGCGTGGCATCAGAGCACGTGAGAGAGGGGGGGGGGGAAGCCTCCAGCTGCTCCCGCACAGTCATTTTCCACCAAATTTTGCACAAGCCTCTGGATGCGCCAAAAAACGTTGCATGCAGATAATTGTTAATCACTATTCACTCTGAGTGGAGCTTTTAGAGGGTTAAAGTGTTTCATCACTTCTTCAACACATGTCTGCTGCCCGACATCGATGGGCATGACAATACCGCGGCGCCAACGTCCGAGCTGCTAAGGTCAATAAATCTTTGGCTAGCGGTGCCCGCCGCGCCGTAAAGCTACTAGCCCGCCCGCCGCCAGCACAGTACATAACGATTCTGATTTAGCATTTTTTTTTTTTTCACCATTTTTGGCAACTTGCTTATTGCATCGACTAAAGGTTGAAATGATGGAAGTCTGACTTTGCCAGTAGGCCTATAAAGTACATGCAATAGACAGGTGTTTCAAGAATAAATGCGAGCGTAATGGAGTGTGTGAAGAATAAGTGGTGAGTGCAGTGAGTGAAATTCAAAGAAAATGTATAGAGAAAACGCATTAGGTATTTCGAAAGGTTGTGACATAAGGGCGCGCGCGAGCGCGAGCTAGCAAGCGAGCGAGAGAGAGAGAGAGAGAGAGAGAGAGAGAGGGGGGGGGAACCTGCGATCACATGAGCCACCATTCGTAACTGAGCTAATAAAGCTGACTGTCTCTGTGTGATGTTTTTTGAACACCAAAGCAGTGCATGCCAACAGCTTGTTAGTTCATGGTGCATTACAAACAGTCAGAACAGCTTGCTATGACAAGCCTGTGCTTTGAGCACCAAAGTTCTGCAAAAGTACACCAAACAACAGCTTGCCATCACACAGAAATTTGGTGGTTAATGTCTCGGCCAAGGGACTTTCCTTAACCCCTTCATGGCCGGCAAAAATGTTGCGTAACGTAACTCACAGGCGGACATATTTCGAGGAAATATCGTACTGTATCTCGAAAATCATTTTAACCTCATAAATATATTAGTGTATGTTATAAAAACGAAAGAAATGAATTGCACAATCGGAATCACTTGGCACGTATTCACTACGATGACTATGTTAGTCCTCTGAATATTCAAAGTCACCATTACTAAAATTTGCTAAGCCCTGATTTATTTCAGCTGATGTATCCAATATCCTTCGTGGTTCTTCTTTTACTGGCGTTGAGGCTATGGGCAGCCTGGGACGTTTGGCACGGTCAGACGTCTACCAGCCGCAGTGACTGGTGGAGGGGAGCAGGCGTGGGAGGTCGAAGGCCGTGGATTATCCATAACAACAGGGCGACGATGACTGAGGCCACTCAAGGAGGGCTGGTCAGTCACAGCGGGCAGGAGCATGGCTGGGAGCATCCCAATGTTGCTATACAGCCTATTGTTTCCGCGCCATCATAAAAAAGAACGCGGGAAACACAAAAACGTATTACAGTATTACATGAGCAGCCCTGCCTTCTCAGCCCGTAATATTGCTTGAGCCACTGCGGAGGGGGGGGTTAAAGACGAACCCTGGAAAACGCTTCATGGGCGGGGATGGAAGTCTTCCTGAGTGTCAATATACAACTTTATTATGCGTTGTGTGCCTGTATGTCCGTGAAAAACGCATTCTCGAGAATACTGCTGCTAAATCTATATGGCTAACTAAGCGACAATCTGTTTGGGCTGAAGTCCCAGTCAGTTCGGAGTTCCTTCACAAATAGGCCCGCGAAGCAGGACTAAGCGACTAGAAAAGAGATAACACATATATAACGTAATTTGATAACAATGGATAATTTCTCTCAATAGCACAATTGCATTCAAATGTCTTGTACATTATACCCGTTGCTAGTTTGACTTATGTCCACTGGGCATTTTTTACTTAAAATGACATCAAGAATCACATCCTGAAATTATTTGGAACACCCTACACACACACACACACACACACACACATCTATCTATATGTCTACATTTATTTATTTATTTCATACTTTATAATAATATGGACATGCTGTACACTACTTATCAGAGCAATTTATGTAGGGCAAGTTGATATTGTGTAGTTGCAGATGCCGATGCAGACATCGAAGATCCTGTTGTGGATGATGGATGGCAATCAATACACGAGGCAGCATTGCGGGGACATCCAAAATACGTCCATAAACTACTGGATGAAGGAGCTAAGATAGAAGCAGAGACATCATCAGGTAAGTACAGTCACCATCAAAAGTCCTGTCACCACTTCTCCTCCTTTTTCTGTAGTCTTTGAAAATTAGTATGGAGAATCTGCAGCAGCCGACCCTGATGTCACTGACTTATGGTCAAACAAAATAATCAGTGTAGATTGCTGTGGTTACAACTTACTGGTTCTCAAGTACGACAGAACATTTGATGCCGACTGTAGCTCGCTGTGTTGTACGGGAGAAAGTAAAATTGTAGGTGCACGTAGAAGATATGCTTGTACCTGAACACAAATATGTGATTATATCAAGGGAAAGCTTGTGTGTCACATGTTTATGCTATCTGGTAATTTGACTGTTTCCCAACAACCCCATAAAGATGTGGCAAAATGAATGCCTTATATCCATGGAATAGTATTATTCTTCACTGTGTCTCCTAATCATCAAACACAGGACGTCGTCCCATTCACTGTGCAGCGATGAGAGGCCACGTGAATGTATTAGAGGCATTGGCTGAACGGGGCTGCCAGATTCATGCCAGGGATAGACATGGATCCAATGCATTGCATTACGCAGTGTGGGGAGGATATCTCAAGGCGGTTCAGTGGCTTGTGGTGAGGGGTAGTATTCCATATAATGAACCCGATGGCAGGAAGAGGACGCCAGAAGAACTTGCTCATTTCTACGGGCACCACGATGTGGCCTGGTGGCTTCATAAGCTTAGTTTAAACGCTTTGCCCTCTAAACATAAACATTTGGTAAGTAAAGGATCTGATTATTCAAATGCTGAGGCCTTAGTTGTCTGATATCAGTGTTAGTCTTGTGTTTAATGTGACAATGTTGGTATTGCTAATCCCTTTACACTAGGGATGGTTTTGAGCAAGACAGCATAGTGTGCCATAGATGGTATGTGTATATTTTGGCTATTTGCACTGTGTGAATGGTTTTGCATTCAAACGAGCCTGGTAGTCTGTGTCCATAAAGGTACCCCAAGCTTCA
This sequence comes from Coenobita brevimanus, assembly GCF_032717465.1. Classification (NCBI taxonomy): domain Eukaryota; kingdom Metazoa; phylum Arthropoda; class Malacostraca; order Decapoda; family Coenobitidae; genus Coenobita; species Coenobita brevimanus. The sequence goes on from NC_136990.1 coordinate 6,038,687, forward strand.
ACAGTCCACCTGGCTGTGGTAACATGTTTCTGTTACTGCACCACCCCACGAACTTCTATTCCGAACTCTGAATAGCACCGTTGTGTGTTGGACGAGAACATAATACATGTAGCCCAGAAGTCTGCGAATATAATCAATGAGTTAATATAACTTTTGTATTATTTCTTCATTATCTATCTATCTATCTATCTATTGCCAGACGCCTCAATCCCGTTTGGGGTGGCCACAAACAAATCGCCTCCAAGTCGCCCTGTCCCCCTCCATTTCACTGCCCTGCTCCCAACTCACACCCCCCTCTCTCATATACCTCTCCACCCCATCCCTCCATCTCATCCTCGGCCTCCCCCTCCCTCTTCCCCCCTCCACCTCAGTCACATACAATCTCTTCGTCAGTCTTTCGCCTCCATCCTCTCCACATGGCCAAACCACCTCAGTGTGTTCCTCATAACGCTTCCTATCACATCCACATCCACACCACAACGCTCCTTTATATTCTCATTCGTCAGCCTGTCTCTCCACGTGACTCCACAGGCTCCTCTTAAATAACTCATTTCCACTGCTCTCACTCTTGACTTGTGTCCTTCCAACAATGTCCAAGCTTCACTTCCGTACGTTAGAGTTGGTATCACAATACTGTCATGTAGTAACTTTTTCACTTCCATGCTCACTTCCCTGTTTCTTATCACTGCTTTCAAGGAACCAGCAACCTTTCTTCCCTGCTGTACCCTTTCAAGCACTTCACCCTCCAAACCTCCATCCTTACTCATCACACTACCCAAATACTTAAACGTACTCACATTTTCCAATTCCTCACCATCTAACCTCGCTGTACATTCACTAACTTCACCTCTCTCAAAGACCATCACTTTACCCTTCCCTACATTCACCTTTAGGTTCCGTTTCTTACACACTCTCTCAAACTCATCCACCAGGCCTTGCAGCTCCCCTTCGTCTTCACTCAACAACACAGTATCATCTGCAAACAACATTATTATTATTATTATTATTTTTATTATTATTGTTACTGTTGTTGTTGTTATTTTGGTGCTGGGAGTTAGACTGAGGAAGACGTGGGACGAGGTTGTGTGCGCTGGCATAGAATGTGGAGGCATTACTTGAAAGGTGACACAGTATGCTGTAGAGCATGGTGGGGGAATGCTATTGGAAACCCTCTGATTTATGTTAAATAAAAAAAAGGTAAAACCGAAAACCAAATGGTATGGCAGCAATGCAATATGTTTTCTTCTTGTCATCCTTCTTCAGAGTAAGATGTTAAAAACAATTATCACGTTAACAGGAAAATCTCGTGGCGGAACATGAACAAATCGGGGACATCTTTCTGCAGAAGGCATCGGGCGTTGTATATTTAATTGAGCAAGTTCGTTCCCATCCCTGGAGGCTTCACTACCAGGACGCACGGGGCTGGACACCACTGCACTACGCGGCGTACTACAACAAGGTTCATGACTTAATGTCTTTAGTTATACGGGATGACTGAAGTTGATTGACCACATATCAAAGTGTTGCTATAAAAATTTTTCATTTTTATTTGAAAATCAAATAATTTGCAGAACAGCATTTTAATTTTTATATCTATCCTAGTTATGTGTTATTTTGCATTCTGTAAAGCATACCATTTTTATGATTGTAGAGAATGTATCAGATACTACAGTACCTCAGGATTGGTACTTGTGGTGTTAGTGAATGACCAACATTTCATAGTACTAACAAAACATACCATACAAATTATGTAGCGAATGAAATTAGTAACTAGAGATTGTTTACACATGTACACAGGCTTCATGTATGAAACAAGACATAAACCAATAAAGGGACTGTTACGCAGGCCATCCATTCAAAGAACAAAGGTCAGTGGCAGAACAAATGTGCGGTATACCTGGCACTGCTTGGCGCACTGTGATACACCTGCAGTACCTGCAACACTTTTTTTTTTTTCTTTTATCAAGCTCAGCTCTTCCCTCGGCCTGACTGGCCAAACTTTTTTTTTTTTTCTGTGTACAGGTTAGCCCAGTTCCCACAGCCTTGCCATTTTATTCTCTCTCTCTCTCTCTCTCTCTCTCTCTCTTTATCCACACACACACACACACACACACACACACACACACACACACACAGGGAGAGAGAGAGAGAGAGATAGTAAACACAGATGGAAAAAAACTTAAACCATTTAAGGTTTGCCGATGACATTGTCTTAATCTCAGTAACAGCAGACATTGCAAGGAATGTTTAATGACCTTAATAAAGTCTCAAAGTAAGGCTAAAGATGAACCGAAGTAAAACTAATGTGTAATCTTCGCACGCCAAAAAGCATTATCCGAATACGTGAAGAAATTATTGAAGAAGTCGAGGTGTACCATTACTTGTGGCAAATACCAAAATTATTGAGAGACCATGACAGCGAAATAAGAACACGCATTACAGTTAAATGAAAAGCTTTCTGTGAGCATACAGACATCATGAAAAGTAATTTGCCATTATTTATGAAACGAAGTGTATAACGAATGTTTAATCCTAGCTATGACGTACGGTGGTGAGACTTGGAAACTGACAAAATCGATAGAAAATCAATTATTCCGTTCTCAAAGGGCAATGGATAAGTCAAAGTTAGGAATACCTTTAAGAGAGAGGAAACAATCAACTTGAGTGAGAGAGCAGATTCAAGTCAAAGACATTATAGAAATTATAAAAGAACAGAAATGGAGGTGGACAAGCCATGTAGCAAGAATAAAGGAAAACCGATGGAACATGAGGCTGAATGACGGGACTCCAAGAGCTTTTACTAATGGCAGAAAAGGGCCAGACAGGAGGTGGAAAGGTAGGACAGAGACGTTTGCAGGCAATACGTAGCAGAGAATGGCTCAAGCAAGGAATTCGTGGAGAAGGTTGGTGGAGGCCTACGTTGAAGGATGACTTGCAATTGCTGATGCTGCTACTGCTGATATATATATATATATATATATATATATATATATATATATATATATATATATATATATACAGAGAGAGAGAGGGAGAGAGAATATGTTGTATATTATCATTATTATTATTTTTTCCATGCTCCTCAGTCACCTAGTTACCTACTTATCACCCACACTTTACTTATAGTAGTCACCAGTCCACGTTTTTCTTTGATCCTAACACCTACCTCACACTGATCGATGTTTCCTCTTTACCACAGTTACTTCAAGAATTACTGAATGAAGCTATGGCATACCTGGATTCTTCTCTGACTCATATTTCTGTTTGCAATGCATTAAAAAGGTCAGTTCCTGCATCTTGCCACCCGCCAATCTCTTCCACAGGAGTATCTTTTAAAATTTAGTTCTTCCATTTTTTTTCTCGGTATCCTTGGGACTTTATTCTCCCAGGCTCTACCATGGAAATATCACATAACCTTTCTTGCAGTATCCACTTCCATAAGAATGGGTGTGCTTAGCTTACTGGGCTTTCTTTACCCCTGCAGAGCTACTGACTTTGTACAAGGGTAGTATTCGCCCCTGTAAGATTCAGCACTTATTTCTGGAAGGGGGGTGGGGCTCTATACACAGAGCTCTTTCCAAGCAGGGTGGAGTTCAGGGCGTTTCGTCTTAGCAACTCCCCTCCTCGTACTGACTCCTTTCAGCTTCTTTCCCTTCACTGCACCGTTGCATCTTCATTTACTTCAGTATGGCCACTACTCTTCTAAGCTGTCTGTTTCCATCCCGTCTCCTAGGCGGGGTCGTAGCACCCGACCGGGAGCGCATTCTCACCCGTTTTGTGTCGAGTCTCTAATGCAAGAGTCACCTTATACTCTGATTCCTGATGTATCCAGTAGGTCAGCTGTGGAACTGTTTTACTTAGTCTGTATATACCTCTACCTGTGACTCAGTTTTTAAAAAAAGTAATACTTAGAGATCTTGAAGTGAATTGTTCATGTATTTGGCCCTCTCTCATTTATTATTATTATTATTATTATTATTATTATTATTGTTATGATGATGATGATGATGATTATCATGATCATCATTGCTACTACTACTGCTGCTGTTGCTGCTGCTGCTGCCGCTGCTGCTAATCATTACTGATATTTTTTAGAGAAAACAATTTTGGTTTTTATATTTGCATAAACAAATATGTCTCGGATGAACATAATCAAACCTAGAGTACCCTACCTGCATCAACCAGTGTTGCCATTTTTAACAGCATACGGGTACAATAGATTGTTTTCATAGGAAATCTTCAAACCTGAAATCCTCTAACACGGCAGACGTAAACAATCACGCGAAGCTTGCAGTAGGCCTTCTTTCTCTGTGTGTATAGAGTGTCCACTGCTGTCACGACATATATTATCGAAAACACACACACACACACACACACACACACACACACACACACACACACATTTGAGTTCTACAGGTTGCCGAAGTCGTTTGAAATTAAGGAAATACAGAAAAAAAGAAAAGAGAGATGCTTATGTCTTGCTGTGCTTAACCAAAAATGAATGTTGACGTAGGAGAGCCCATGAAAGAGATTATATTTCTTGAGTAGCTAATACTTTCACCTCACATCGTTCCCTACATATATGGAGTACACAGATTGTCGTGTACGCATGCGGCCGTTAGATTAACAACAAGTAATGAAGGCTACCCTACCTTTGCATCCATTACTCATTTCCGAAAAAATGGTTGTGATCGCTCTCTCAAATCAATCCACAACCCATCTAATGGAAAGTTTGAAGACTCATGATTTATGACATCATCGGCTATTTACTGTCTTGCTTAGAATACTAGATAACGATGTCTGGGTAACATCCGAAGACACACATTCCAGTGATTTCTTTGCTAATCGTTTTAAATTTTCCTAATAACGTTTCTTCCACTCTTGTTGAAAATCATCCTTGTACACACCACGAGCTCCATGTGTTTGTAATTCCAGACATGATAAAAACTGAGATTCTGTCCGAGACTATGGACTGTCCCATCAGGGGTTACGTTCCTCTCTCTATCATGGCGACGCATCGATGTTGATAACGTCAGTGCTCACTCTGTAGTGTTTGTAAACGAATTCTTGTTTACGAAATATACTCTTAATTGAGAAAGAATTTTTATTGGGTAATTGACAAAATTTAGGTAATTTCTTTACATTCCTACATTCGGTGACATTCTGTCCATGGAATTATAAATATCTTAAATGATACACTTAAGTGTGCCTTACTTGAAGAAGGACATTGCCCAGTGAGTTGTTCTTCATATGGTCAGCCTTTCAGTGTACAGTACACCAGATCAGCGCAGGCGTGGTAAAGAAACACTTGCTTCTTGAGTTTGCTGAGTCTATTTTCCAAAGAATTACCCTTAATGATTGCCAACTTCACTTCACTGTTTTCACAAGTACTGGAGCTATACAATCTGCACTGACACTGAACTATACTCAAACTGAACTGCAAACCCTCTAGTCCCTTCCCCATCCTTATATAAATTCCTTACTTCTCTAACATTGTAGGACATGATGGTACCTGCTCCTAGCAACAGCTGTTACCAAATACGATATATCAAAATATCCAGAGTATTTTTTTTTTTTTACACTGCATAACACTGTAATTATTTAGCATACAAATAGAGATAAAATTACATAATTTAACAATGAAGTAAAACATTATAAAGAAAAAGAGCATAAAATTTAATGCATAACTTTACAAAATAACACAGCTCACAGTAGCAGGCTAACTGGCAACTCTGACGTGTAACAGAAACTTGTGAGAACCACTAGGAACCTCCTACTACTACCTAAGTAGTAACTTCCGCATCTTAACACTACCCCCTCCCTAGTCCTTTGTCGTTCCAACAAAACTACACAATGTATACAAACATAATCCTTAATCAAATGTAAGCATTTAATCATACACAATATTCTTCTCCTATGCAGCTTCCATGACGTTGCTGCTCCTCCACATAATCAACTCCTCTTGGAATGTCTTGGTCCTCTTCCTGATGCACTTTTTCTCATGGGAAACTGTCACCATCCTCTCCTAGTTCTGCTCCTTGGTCCTTCTCAACATACTTGACTGTGGGTGAACACGATTCCTCGGAGACATCCCAGCTGTACTGCCTTGGCCTATGGTACTACCACAGACGATTCACATGTGCCACCTATGGGTAAGATTTCCTGCCTCCCCGAATCCGGTATGTTATGTCTGAAAGATGGTCCAACACAGTATAATGCCCATCCCACGGGCTCTTCAGCTTCGGTGACTGTCCTTTCTTCCACTGAGGATTGTATAACCAAACTTTGTCACCATCCTTAAAGCTCGCCTTACCTGCCTTGGCATCATACTTGCACTTCATCACCTCTCCTGAAAACTTAATGGCTCCTCCCTCTTGCTGCTGTACCTCAACCAGCCTTTCCTGAAGATGCTTCGCATAGCTGGAGATGTTTGTATGCAGCTCCTCACCAGATGGTCTTCCCATTAACAAGGCAGCAAGTAAACATAACTTGTGGCCCAGTATCAGTTTTGCAGGGGTGTAGCCAATAGACTCATGGGATGCAGACCGATATACCATCATCAGCGCAGGTAATTTCTGGTCCCATTCCATTTGTTCTGCTATGCAGTACATGGCCAGTTCTTGTCCCAGGGTCTAGTTGAATTTCTCCACCATCCCATCTGACCGTGGCCTTAGTGGGGTCGTCCTGGTCTTCTTGATCCCTAGCAACTCGTAGCACTCACTGAACACAGCAGACTCGAGGTTTCTGATGTGGTCTGACTGAAGTTCTTGTGGCATCCCAAAACGACAGAAAAACTGGTCAACCAACACCTGAGCAACAGTTGCACCCTCTTGATCGGGGATGGCATAGGCTTCAGACCACTTTGTAAAGCAGTCCATGGCAACATATGTATACTGGCTTCCTCTTTCATTGAGTGGCAGAGGTCCCGCAATGTCCACCACGACTCATTCCATCGGTGAACCCACTTGGTAAAGCTGGAGAGGGGGGCAACCACATTTCTTGGGGCCCTTCTTGGCACAGCATACATCACAGGCCCGACACTACTCTTCAACCTCCTGACGCATGCCAGTTCAATAGAACCTCTGTTGCAGCTGACTTAGGGTTTTCTTCACTCCCTGGTGTCCACTAGTGATCTGGTTATGAGACTCATCCAAGATATCAGACCTCATGTTCTTCGGAACCACCAGTTGCTAATGCTTCCTGAGACCATCAGTTGTCTCCCATTGATGCTCCAGTAGTCTGTTCTTCAAACAAAGGTCTCACTGACTCCAGTAGCTCATAGTCCCACGGCTGAATCTGGAAACATCTTCCCACGATGGTCGCACTGTACTCCGCTGCGGCCACTCTAGCACTGGTTGTAAATTTGCAGCCTTCATCTGCATCCTCTTCTGGTCTTCTTCAGCTGACACTGGCCCTGTCACTGCAGTACGGCTGCATTTCTTGCTACGATCGTTTTTACTACACTGCCTGCACTCTGAGTTACAAGGTCGATGACTCAGGCTATCAGCATTGCCATGTACCTGCCCAGGACGGTGCTGGACCTCATAGTTGTGCTGGTCCAGCTTCTCAAGCCAGCATGCCAGTTGTCCCTCCGGATTCTTTAGTGTCTTCAGCCACTTGAGTGCTGCACGGTCCGTCCTGATGATAAAGTAGGACCCATACAAATAGGGATGGAAGAAATCAAGGGTCTTCATCACTGCCAAGAGCTCCTTACAGGTCACACAGTATTTCTGCTCCATTGGGCTGAGCTTCTTGTTGTTGTGCACCACCATATACTCTTTTTCATCTTTCTTCTGCAACAGGACACCACCAATACCATGGTCACTAGTATCACAGTCCAGGATGAATGGCTGACTCTGATCTGGGTACGGGAATACTGGAGAGCTTGCCAACGCATACTTAAGTTCATCGAAGGCCTTCTGAGTCACTGCTGTCCACCTCAGCTTCTGCCTCCTCCCCGATAACTTGTGTAGAGATGCAGCTGTTGTTGCAAAGTCCTTGACAAAATGCTGGTAGTAGGTACACAAACCCAGGAAACTCCGTAGCTCCTTCACACAAGTTGGAACCGGCCAGTATTTCACAGCTGCCACCTTCTCTGGATCAGTACAGATGCCACCCTCGCCTAAAATGCGTCCCAGGTACTTCACTTCCTTCTGAAACAAGTTGTAGTTCTTGGGGTTCAGCTTGAGGTGCGCTGCTCAGATCCTGTTGAACACCTCCGACAGCCTCTCCAATTCCTAGTCGAATGTCCGTCCAAACACAATTACATCATCAAGATAGATGAGGGCTGTCTGCCAGTGTAGGCCTTGCAGTACTCGATCCAAGAGACACTCAAAAGTGGCTGTGGCATTGCATAAACCAAATGGCATCATTTTAAACTGTCATAAACCCTGCTTGTATGAAAAGGCTGTTTTTTCCTTGTCCTTCTCTGTAACCTCAACCTGTTTGTATCCTGTCTTCATGTCTAGGATGCAGAACCACTTGGCACCTGACAGAACATCTAGGGTGTCATCAATTCTTGGCAAGGGATATGCATCCTTCACTGTCACTTCATTAAGGGTTCGATAATCCACACAGCACCTTACTGAACCAACCTATTTCCTTACCAGAATCAGTGCTGATGCCCAAGGACTGCTGGACTTTTCTATCACCCCTTGATGTTGGAGATTCTTCATCACCTTCTCCATTTCTTGCAGTTGAGCTGGCGCCATCCTCCGAGCTGGCTGTTTTATCGGGCAGTGATCCCTGGTGTTGATACAATGCTCCACTAGATCAGTGCATCCAAGGTCTAGATCTCCAGTGGAAAAGACATCAGCAGACTTCACTAGCAATTGCCTTAACTGCCGTGCTTGTGAGTCATCCAGGCACTAGCAACTCCATGAAAACAGGTCATGTTAGTGGGCTGACTCATTCCCATCTTCTCTAACTACACTCTTTTTACAGGCCTTCCACTGATGCCACTCAGTGGCCATTGCCTGACACAGTCCCACAATTTCTCCCCCGTTGATTTTCTGTGTCTCACAGCAGAAATTGGTCATTAAATTGGCACTTCACATGCACCAGTTTCCATCAAAGTCCTCCCCACTTTCACTCCAGCCCTTGTCTTGTACTGTCCATCAGGCTCCATCACCCCTAGACCAGTGTCAAAAGAGCCACTCAACTTACACTGGAGGTTTAGCTCTGATCTTGCGGGTATCACTGTAGTGTGCAGTGCTCTCACCTCACCACCAGAACTGGTACATCTCATTGTCGTGACGGGAACCGACTTTCCTCAGACCTTGAGTCTCATGGAGCAGAAGTCCAGCCCACATCCCATGGACATCAGATAGTCCAGACAAACAAGGCAATGATCCTCTATGTCGGCCACGTAGACTGGAAGCGTACCCTCTTGCCCTGCCACTTCGGTCTGGATATCCAAGGTCCCCTCAGTTCTATGCGGTGCCCAGTGATGCCACACAATTGTTCTGATGATTCAGGCAGATACCGATGATGTAATGCATCAGACCTCACAGAAGTCTGCTCTGAAGCTGAATCAACCACCAGGGAACATCTCTTGATGCCTATTCTTCCATCTTCTTGCACACTGTCTGTTACAGTTCTCTGGCATTTTCTCAGTGGTGGGGCTACTTTGAAAAAAATGGCTGTTGGTTGCCCCTTAACAGCAGCCTTTTCTAGTTTTACACTTCTTTCTTGTCTTCGCCAGCCTTCTTCTTGTCCTCTCTTTTCTTCTTCGAACACTCAGAACTGAAGTGTCCCCCCTTCCCACATCCAACACCTTTTTGCTATAATCGTGGATTTCCCTGCACTGCTCTGTTCTTGCTCCTTTCATTCATTTGTAACAATCCTCCTTCTTGTGTCCTGGCTTCCTACAGAACCAGCAACCTCATCCGGTCTTCTTCTGTTCCCTCTTCCACTTGTAGCTGTCCTCTTTCCTATACCCTGGCTTTTCACAATACCAGCAATTTCCTTCATATTTTTCCGTTTCCATACCTGCCCCTCTCTTGCCTTGAATCCCGCACTACGACCTGCCTGAAAAGTGGACGTACTGGACCTGATGTAGGACTCAAATTCTAGAGCCCTGGCTAGTGCTTCTTCCATGCTTCTGGGTTGTGCTTGCTTCACTTTCACTTTCAGCTCTGAACTATCAAGAGCGTCGATGAACTGGTCCCTCAGAAAAATAACCAACAGGTTAGGTGCTGCTCCAGATATATCACCATCTCATACTTCAGCCTCAGGATTATATACAGCACCAGACTACTGTGCGGTATTTACACCAGCCATGTCTGCTTATTCCACCATCAGTCACTACACCATCCTCAATCATACTCACAAACATTTCCACCCACTGCCTGATATGGACTTAAACATGAGCACAAGTATTCAGTTGACTTCACCTAAGTTTGAAACTATGCAGCTGATCAATGAAACAATGAAGCCCTGGGGAGATTTGAGTTTGAGTATGTTCAACCCATATTATGTGTATAGCCCAGCACCTACTGTCTTTATAATCTTCTGCATTGTATTTGCAGTACTGCTGTTCGCAATGCACAGAATGCATGCAAGAATTGCTAATTTGGAGTCAGTATTTAGTGGGGGGAGAGTTAACATCACAGTTAACCACCCTGAATGAAGTGTACATATTTTGTATATAGTATTAATTATATATATAAAAAAAAATTACAAAGAAGAATGACCCATGATATAGAAGTATGGCATACCAGTACCATTATCTTTAAATGAAATATTAATAACTCTTACCATAATCTTAAATTTAAACTATTTTTTTTTCTTGCATGAATGCATTTCACTACAATAACCCATGTACATACTGTATTACAGTTAAATAGTTTACTTTTAGTGCATTTATTCAAATATGTATACAACTTGTTTAAAATGTAATATTACTGGATCATTGCAATTTACTATGAATATTATATGTATACAACATTATAATCAATATTATGTACTAATAGATTAGCGTATGTCAATGATGATTGCTGTCAGAGGACCTTCAGCGGCGTGGCCGAGCAATGTTATGAGTCCATATTATAATTACAAATCATAATAGATAGATAGATAAATAGATAGATAGACAGCTCCATGCGAGCCTGGGAAAGGGAAATGATCTTGCAAGTTAACTGAGGAAATGTTGACGACAGATAGGAAGTAGCAATGTCAGGAGATGATGTAGGTAGTGTGTCAGCGAGATACGAGTAGCAGGAGAACAAAGCCTAGTGACATACACACATACTCACACACAGGTTTCTGGAACTTTCCAACCACAGTGTAACACACGTGACACGACCCCTGTTTCACCAGAATTTAGGAAAGAGAGCTCAGAAGGAGGCTAACATTTGAACAGACAGGTAGTGGGGAGAGTGAACAAGAAAGAGGGGCTCAACTAGACCTACTTATTATATTGTCTCTGTAAGACATACCCTGCTCAACTTAGATTTCTCTGAAGATAATAAATTAAGATCAACTCCTGTATTCATCTTTAATTCCTACTACAAGAAATCGAGAGTGACAACTAAACCACAAAACTTCTCTACAAGTAACTACAAAGTCTTTTATGACATTATTTCTAAGTCTTTCATGACACAAGGTCCCCTCAGTTCTATGCGGTGCCCAGTGATGCCACACAATTGTTCTGATGATTCAGGCAGATACCGATGATGTAATGCATCAGACCTCACAGAAGTCTGCTCTGAAGCTGAATCAACCACCAGGGGACATCTCTTGATGCCTATTCTTCCATCTTCTTGCACACTGTCTGTTACAGTTCTCTGGCATTTTCTCAGTGGTGGGGCTACTTTGAAAAAAATGGCTGTTGGTTGCCCCTTAACAGCAGCCTTTTCTAGTTTTACACTTCTTTCTTGTCTTTGCCAGCCTTCTTCTTGTCCTCTCTTTTCTTCTTCAAACACTCAGAACTGAAGTGTCCCCCCTTCCCACATCCAACACCTTTTTGCTATAATCGTGGATTTCCCTGCACTGCTCTGTTCTTGCTCCTTTCATTCATTTGTAACAATCCTCCTTCTTGTGTCCTGGCTTCCTATAGAACCAGCAACCTCATCCGGTCTTCTTCTGTTCCCTCTTCCACTTGTAGCAGTCCTCTTTCCTATACCCTGGCTTTTCACAGTACCAGTAATTTCCTTCATATTTTTCCGTTTCCATACCTGCCCCTTTCTTGCCTTGAATCCCGCACTACGACCTGCCTGAAAAGTGGACGTACTGGACCTGATGTAGGACTCAAATTCTAGAGCCCTGGCTAGTGCTTCTTCCATGCTTCTGGGTTGTGCTTGCTTCACTTTCACTTTCAGCTCTGAACTATCAAGAGCATCGATGAACTGGTCCCTCAGAAAAATAACCAACAGGTTAGGTGCTGCACCAGGGTACGCCTTGTACGCCATACTCTCCAGGACATGAACAAGCTGCTGGAGGGCTTCACAGCTCCGGAATCTTGCTCTGCAAACCTCGGTCTGGTACATAGACCCGTACCTGCACTCCAGTACTTCTAGTAAGGACTGGTAACTGTTCCTCTCATCTACTGACATTTGGCCCAGAATATCCATTGCGGCACGCTTGAGGCTAGTAGCCAGCCGCACTGCCCTATGCCTATCATCCCAACCATTCTGATCTGCAAGTAACTCATACTGCGCATGGTCAGCCCCAAGATACCCTACCATCAAATTCCTGAGATTTCTTTTAAGTTGGACCCCCATTATACCCATGCACTTCACTGGTTTGGGGCCTAAAAATTGGGACATCATAATTGACCAGTGAATTGCGAGCCACAGCTCAGACTGGGTAGCATTGCATTGCGAGCCACAGCTCAGCCTGTGCTGGTCGTGCGTCACCGCTAACTACTCCACCCACACACAAGCTTACGCATGGCACTACGCAAAGACGGAAAGAGAGAGATTTTTTTCTTTTCTCTAGATGATGCCCTGGATGTTAATCTTCAAGTTTATGATAAAAACTTTTTTTTTTTAATTTTTTCACAACTCCCCTACGTAAACTTACGTATGGTGCTACGCAAAAACGGGGAGAGAGATTTTTTTTTCACCCTGGAGTTTATCTTCAAGTTTATAATAAACAAAAACTAAAAAAACTTTTTTCTTCATTTTTTGCACACAACGAGGTGGGACAAAAAAAGGTAATTGCACAATCGACGGGTTAAGTCCAGGACTTAAAACTCATACATTCTGATTATTCAACCCTGTAATGCTACCTTTAGATGTTTGGGATCCATCAAGATTCACCATACACTGTCCATTCTTTTCATATGCTCCCTGTACACTAACCTCAGGCTCACCAGTGCAATTTCTCTACAGCCTCAATTCCTTCACTAATTATATTCACATGGTCAACTACATGCTTCATTTGGTCATCTACAGGCCGTCTGCACTGCATCACTATTCCCTCGCTAATCTTCACCTGGTTGTCTACATCCTGTCTTCACTCCATCAAGTTATTGCTTTCCTCATATTTCTGCTGCCGTAGCTCAGTGTATACTTCCCCCTTCAATTGTTGTTGTTCTTCCTTCATTTCCGCCATGAAAGCATTTAGCTGTCCTTGCATCCTCAGTTGTAACTCCGTCTGTTGCTCTTGTAATGGATCTTGAAGTCGTTCATACTGCTCTTTCTGTTCTTCACTTTGTGCTTGTAGTTGTTCACTTTGTGCTTGTAATTGTTCTTTGAATTCTTTCTGTCCTTAAATCTGTTCCCGTAATTGTTCTTTGAGTTCTTTCTGTCCTTCATTCTGTGCATGTAGTTGTTCACTTTGTGCTTTGAGTTCTTTCTGTCTTTCATTCTTTGCCTGTAATTGTACACCTTGTGCTTGTAATAGCTTCAAAATTGCAGCCAGCAATGTCTCCTCTTGCCTAGCTTGGCCCCTTGTGTGTATACCTTCTGCCTCCATGTCGAAGGTTTGACTCATTGCAGCACTTTTCTGATGATCCACACTCTTGACACCACTGTTACGTCCCCGTCCCACACTGCCACAGGCACCAACAGCAGTAGTTCAGTATAGGAACGACATTGACTGGTGAGTTTTTTTGCTGTTATCAGCCTTTCGGTGTGCAGTATACAAGAACAGCTCAGGTGTGGTGGAAAAAAAAAACACTAGCTTCTTAAGTTTGCTGTCTTTATTTTCCAAAGAATTACACTTAATGCTTGCCAGCTTCACTTCACTGTTTTCACAAGTACCAGAGCTATACAATCTACCCTGACACTGAATTGACACTGAACTATACTCAAAAGGAACTGAAAAACATCTATTCCCATCCCCATCCATACATACCTTCCTTGCTTCATTAAGTTTAAAATTCTAGGATGTGCTGGTACCTGCTCGTAGCAACAACTGTTCCCAAATCAGGAACATCAAAATATCCAGAGTTTTCTTAAGCCTCAAAATACTGTAAAATATTTAGCATACAAACTGGAATAATATTACATAATTAAACTAACAATCACATAAATATAATATTAGAGAGAGAAAAACATATAATTTAATGAATAACTTTACAAAATAACACTGCTCACAATAGTAGGCTAACTGGCAACTCTGACACGTAACAAAAACTGTGAGAACCACCGGGAACCTTCCAGTACTACCTAACCACAAATCTTGCTTCTCAACATTATGAAGCAATATTATTTCTTCTCTTACCTTGTTTGGTCCTGTATCACTATTGTCTGTCAGTATGATTAATTTTAGTCCAGAATCCTACTGCAATGACAGAGATTAGAGTACGTTTTCTCGTTAGTTAAGGAAGCTCCCTAACACCTCTTCCATTCTGGTTTAATTTCATATATGGCTGGTTAATATCCTTTTGCACGTTATATATATATATATATATATATATAGAGAGAGAGAGAGAGAGAGAGAGAGAGAGAGAAAATTAGAAATATTTACATGGCACGGAAGAGAACAGTAATGTGTAATAAACAAAATAAATCGCTAAGGAAATGGTGTTAGGGGGCGTCCTTAACCCCCGAGAATACATGACCAGGGATCATGTTTTCAAGGGGGGGAGGACTTTCAGGTGCTTGTTCTTACGATTTATTTTTGCATGTGGCACATTAATAGATCCATTCATGTTGTTTATACGAACTTCTTATACATACAAGAGAATACTGCGATAAAGCATGCAAAATAAGTTGCTAAGGAAAAAGTAATAGGAAACCTTTAAGGGCAAGGAAAAGTGCAGAAACATTTCATACGGCATCTCTAGCACTTCCTTCATCATTGTTAACTTCCTTGAGAATTATTATTGGTGATGGTGAAAGTCAGTTCAAGTGTGATGGAGGAATAGAGGGAGGGAAGAACAGGAGGAAGTAGTTCATACAACGAGGGTAGAAAGGTTGCAAGAATGTGAAAAAAAAAAAAAAAAAAAAAAAGCAGAACATAAGAGAGAAGTGGAGGAGCGATTGCGTCAATCTGATCTGGAGCAGATGGGGGAAGTGGAAGGTGTGTGCAAGATATTCACAGAAGAAATATGTGCAGCATGATAGGTGGTGTGTGGGGTGAAGAGAAGACGTAAAGGAGTGAAAGGAACAGCATAATGGAATGAAGAGATGAGACAGGCTGTGGCGCAAAAAAAAAAAAAAAAAAAAGTGATAAATGGGAAGCAGAGGCACAGAGGAAGTTGAGAGACGGAGGAGACAGTTATTGGTAGAGAGAAGGAGAGGTAATAAAATTAGTATGAGAGAGTAAGAAGAGAATGGATGAGATACTTGAAAGGAATTTGAGTGAAAAGTGGAGAGAATGTAAGAAAATGTTCTCAAAAGAGGTAAAGAGAGTTAGACAGAGTGGTAAAGACGACAGCCGGGGAGTGAAAGATAGAAATGGCAAAATGATAGTGGAGTTGGGAGAAAAAGTGAGCAGATGGAGAGAACACTTTCAAGAATTGTTAAACATAGAGAATCAGTATTAAAGCGAGTATAAGTGGCTGGGAAATGGCTGCGAGAAGGAGGGAGGTGAGAAGGGAGAAAGAAATCAGTAGGATGGACGTAGTGGAAGCAATGAAGAAAGTAAAAATGGGGAAAGCCCCAGGAAATGATGAGGTGTGTGGTGAAATGCTGAAGCATGGGGGAGAGATAGTAGTAGAATGGATATAGAAGATGTGCAGATTGCCCTGAGAGGAAGGTAGAGTCGCGGAGAATAGTAAGTCAGGTATAATTATTTCCTTGTAGAAATGAAAAGGGGAAAAAGAAGCGTATGGTAATGACAGGGGAATTTGTCTTCTTAGTGTAATAGGAAAACAGTATGGTAGTATACTTATTGATAGAGTTAGGGAAATAACAGAGGAAATAGTTGAGAAAAACAGGGAGGTGTTTGGAAGGGAGTTGAGGTTGTGTAGAGGAGATATTCATCCTTAGGTCTTTAGTAAAAAAAAAGAAAGAAAAAAAAAAAAACTTTGTAGAGATGGAAAAGAAGTTGTATGCGGCCTTCATGGATTTAGAGAAAGCATATGACAGAGTGGATAGACAAGGAATGCGGAAAATATTAAGAGTATATTGAGTAAATGGGAAGTTGTTGAATGCCGTGAAGAGTATATATGAAGGTGCTAAGGCTGCATTGCGTGTGAATAGTGAACTGAGTGAACTCTTCTGTCTTAATGTTGGATTGAAACAGGGATATGACATGTAGCCATGGTTGTTCAATCTGTATGTGAATGGAATTATAAAAGAAGTACAGTACAAGGTAGGGCATTGGATGTTGGAACAGCCCAAATGAGGGAGTGCGGCATTTGGAAACTTTCTGTACCGTTGTTTGATGATGATACTGTATTGTTATGTGAAGACAAAGGGGAGCTGCAAGGCTTGGTGAATGAGTTTGGAAGAGTGTGTAGGAAACGGAATGTAAAGGTGAGTGTAGGGAGAAATAAAGTTATCGTCTTCGAGATAAATGATGTCACCGAATGTACAGTGACGTTGGATGATGAGGAAATGGAAAATGTGAGTGCATTTATGTACTTCGGTAGTGTGATGAGTAAGGATGGAAGTTTGGATAATGAAGTGCTGGAAAGAGTGCAATAAGCAAGAAAGGTTGCTGGTTCTTTGAAAGCAGTGATAAGAAATAGGGAAGTGAGCTTGGAATTTAAAAAGTCGCTGCATGATAATTTTGTGATACCAACTCTAACCTATGGAAGTGAAGCTTCGACCTTATTGGAAAACACAAGTCAAAGAGTGATGGCAGTGGAAATGAGTTATCTGAGACTAGCATATGGAGTTACCTGGAGAGACAGACTGAGAAATGAGGATGTGAAGGAGCGTTGTGATGTGGATGTGGATGTGACAGAAACCGTTAGGAGAAATACACTGGGGTTGTTTGGCCATGAGGAGAGGATGGAGAGAGAGAAACTAACGAGTAGAGTGTATGGGATTGAGGTGGAAGGGGGAAGAGGGAGGGGGAGGCCGATGATGAGATGGAGGGATGGAGAGGTATATGAGAGAGTGGGTGTGTGAGCTGAGGGGAGGACAGTGATATGGTGCGGAACAGGGAGACATGGAGGCGATTTGTTTGTGGCCACCCCTTCCGGGATTGAGGCGTTTGACAATAGACAGAATTATAACTGACTTCCTTGATATTTATTAACTTGCTTAAGAATTATTGACGTCCTTGAGAATCATTAATTTATCTTCCTTGCGAATTATGAACGTCTTTGAAAATTATTATTCATTTTCTTGAGAACTATTATTAACTTCTTTAAGGATTATTATTAATTCCTTGGAAGTCATTACTTCTTTGAGAATAATTATCTTCCTTAAGAATAATTAACTTTCATGAGAAGGGAAAGAAGTTGTATGCGGCCTTCATGGATTTGGAAAAGGCATGTGACCGAGTGGATAAACATGGAATGTGGAAAATATAAAAAAATGGAGTAAAAGAAAAGCTATTGAATGCCATTAAGAGTATGTATGAGGGTGCTAAGGTTGCAGTGCTTGTGGATCGTGAACTGAGTGAATTTTTTAGTCTGAATATTGGATTGAAACAGGGATGTATCATGTCTCCAGGGCTGTTCAGCGTGTGTATGGATGGAGTTATAAAAGAAACACAAGGTAGGGCAGTGGATGTTGGGGCAACCCTAATGAGAGAGTGTAGCGCCTGGGAACTTCCTGTTCTGTTGTTTGCTAAGTGAAGACGCAGGGGAAGTACAGTACAAAGCTTGGTGAATGAGTTTGGGAGACATATTATATAAGAAACGAAATCTAAAGAATGTTGAAAAGAACAAAATTGTGGCTTTCGAGAAAAATTAATTCAGTGAATGCACTGTGAGGCTGGATGATGAGAAATTGAAAATGTGAGTGCATTTAAGTACTTGGGCAGTGTGATGAGTAAGGATGGAAATTTAGGGAATGAAGTGCTTGACTGGGTACAACAGAGAAGGAAGGTTGCTGGTTCTTTGAAAGTGGTGATAAGAAATAGAGAATTGAGCATGGAAGTTAAAAAGTTGCTCCATGACGGTATTGTAATACCCACTCTAACTTATGGAAGCGAAGCTTGGACCATGTTGGAAGGACACAAGTCAAGAGTACAGTTGAAATGAGTTATCTGAGAGGGGCATGTGGAGTTAAATGGAGAGACAGACTGACAAACGAGGAAGTGAAGGAGCGTTGTGGTGTGGATGTAGATGTGATAAAATGAGTTACGAGAAAAATATTGAGGTGGTTTGTCCATGAGGACAAGATGGAGGTTGAGAGATTAACGAACAGAATGTTTTTGAGTGAGGTGGACGAGGGGAGAGGGAGGGGGAGACCGAGGATGAGATGGACGGATAGAGTGGAGAGGTATAAGAGAGAGGGGGACGTAGGTTGGGGAGAGGACATCGATATGGCAGGGGACAGGGCGACATGAAGGCGATTTTTCTGTGGCCACCTCTTACGGGATTAAGGCGTCTGGCTATAGGTAAACAGAGATTGAATCATCATCTATGATAATTATTAACTACCTTGAGAATTATTAACTTTCTTTAGAAGTGTTTGTTAATTTCTTTAAGGATTATTAATTCCATGAATTATTATCTTCCTTGAGGGTCGTTAACTTACTTGAGAATTATCATTATGTTCCTTGCCAATTATTATCTACCGTAATGATTATTAACCTGAGAATTATTAACTACCTTGAGGATTATTAGTTTTCTTGAGAATTGTTAATTTCTTGAGAATTATTAACATCTGAAGAATTAAATTGCTTGAGAATTATCAACTTCCTTGAGAATTATTAACAAATTTTAGAATTATTAACTTCGATAGGACACTGACAGGGTCTTGACTTGTAGTGACTGTTATAAGGATCATCAAAGGAGAATTTCTGACATCCACTGATACTGATGCTAAAGACCGCATTCTCCCGGGCTTAGCACACTTTGTACAGCCTCTTCTTTAACGATGTATTTGGTATATTAAACCTGACAATTCTCTTTTATGATCTTGTTTTTTGTATAATTGTATGTTGTATTCTCATCACTTAAGGAGGCTTCTTAACACCTCTTCTTTAGCAATTTAGTTTTAGATGAGGCCAGTAAATATAATATTGCACACTAATAATGAAGAGTGTGGTGATATGACAGTGGGTTGAATAACACAGAAGAGGATAGCAATGCGTAATATGGAAAATAAATTGATTAGGAAAAGATGTTAGTGAGCTTCCTTAACCGACAATAATAAGACCCTGGTCCCTCTGATATGTAATTTATACCAATGCAGGTGACCCTACAGGAAACCAACATTAAGGCATTACTAAAACTGGGTGCCCTGCCACTGTGTTTCTGCCACAAACATAGTAATCTCCAGTATTTTCCTATATATTATTTATACTGAGGCAAGTTACTCTACAGGAACGCATAGAGGAGAAGCTGATAGAGCTGGGTGCCCTGCCACTGTCCTACAGCTACAATCAGGAGACACCGGCTGACCTGGCCCGATCCAGAGGCTACAGAAGGCTGGCAGGGCTCCTTACCGTCACACCTCCACACCTGGTGAGAGAGAGAGAGAGAGAGAGAGAGAGAGAGAGAGAGAGAGAGAGAGAGAGAAATTCATTGTTGATATTCGGTGAGACAGAGATTTGTTGTTAATATAATCCTTTGTGGTATACATAATGCTTTTCATATGCCCAGTCCCTTTATGTGTTTACTAGATTAGCACTGATACGCAAATCCAACTCATACTTCAAAGAACCCGAGGGCAACTTCCAGGACAGTCATAATGCTGGATAAATCGCTTTCCTCCTCGTTCCTATTTACCCAGCGGCACATTTAGAGATTTGGTTATAAAATCGATTGGTCCTGGATGTATATATAACCTTTTCTTTACTTCAGGCATATATCTAAACATTCCTTTCATCTTAAGGCATAAGTGCAAGATACCATTTTTGAGTGATAAATGTAAACCTCTATTTCTTTAGGAAAATATCTAAACATTGTTCCTCTTCCTCCCATCAGACCCTGAATGAGAGGGGGGTGCGGTTTGAACAACTCCTGAACGCCATCAGCCTTGCCGAGAATCAGGTACCAAATTCAAATTTATCTTCTTGTGTTTCACTGTTTTATCAGAGTTCTTCTGTTACATTATCTTCAGCTATACAGCTTCCAAACACGGCCAACCAAATCCAAGACGTTATTAACTTGAAGAAGTATGAGCAGACATAACTATTTCAGTACTGTGTAGAAATGTTTATTGTGAAGATGGTAAAAATCCATCATTCCCCATTAGACTGAAGACAACCTCGGTGATGAAGAAGACACGAGTCTTGACTTAAGGTGTGTACAAAAGGTAAGCAAGCTGGTGATGAAGGGCGCGTCTCTGGAACCCATAGGGGGACACAACATTTACCCACTCCACCTGGCCATCAGCAGCAACCGCATTCACCTTCTGCCTCTGCTGCTGTGTGCTGGGGCGCCTCTCACCAGCACAGCAGATGGCCTCAGTGTCCTGCAGCAAGCTTGGCTCTCCCCAGATGTCACTACCATGGCTGGGGTCATCATTACCAGGGTGAGTTTATTTTTAACATCTTTGTTATTCTTCTTCCAAAACCCAGCTTCATTGCCTTTCAACAGTTGTGACTGCTAAAAGATATCATTACCAGTGCCGTGGTTATAAATACCAGAGTACATTGAGCTTTTAAAAGCTGTTAATCCAACTTACAGCCGCATTTTCTGTCAGTCATCAGAACCAGAGATCTCAGTGGATTTTAGTGTTCATTATGCTGTGAGACAAGTGTGTGAAAAGTATTTAGCGAAAGGCAAGGATGTGTTTTGGGCATTCATGGATTTAGAAAAAGCGTATGATAGAATAGATAGGGAGGCTTTGTGGACTGTTTTAAGATCGTATGGACTTGATGGTAGATTACTAAAAGGGGTGAAAAGTTTTTATGTCAATAGTAGAGCTTGTGTAAGAATGGGAAATACTGTGAGTGATTGGTTTCCCGTGAGAGTGGGGCTGCGACAGGGATGTGTGATGTCGCCTTGGTTGTTTAATATTTACATGGATGGTGTTGTAAAGAAGGTGAATGCAAGAGTTTTAGGTTGAGGTCTGAGTCCGGTAAATGTTAATGGTAGAGAGTGGAATCTGAAGCAGCTGCTGTTTGCAGATGATACTGCACTGGTGGCTGACTCAGAGGAGAGATTGAGACAGTTTGTAGAGGAGTTTGGAAGAGTGTGTGAAAGGAGGAAATTGAAAGTAAATGTGAATCAGAGTAAGGTGATGAAGTGTACGAGGTCAGTAGATGGTAGGAGGATGAATATAGTTTTGAAAGGTGAGTTGCTTGAGGAGGTAGAGTGTTTTAAGCATTTAGGGTCACATGTTGCTGTGGATGCAAGAATAGATGCAGAAGTGACGTTTAGAATTAATGAAGTAGGAAAGGTGCTGGGAGGAATGAAAAAAGTTTTTAGATGTCGTTCGCTTAGAATGGATGTAAAGAGAAGGCTGTATGAGGGTGTTGTGGTACCGACTGAGTTAAACAGGGCTGAAACATGGAATATGGGTGTACCAGAGAGGAAAAGTTTGAATGTAATGGAGATGAGGTGTCTAAGGGGTATGTGTGGAGTGACGTGTATGGATCGAGTGAGAAATGATGAAGTGCGAAGGAGAACTGGAGTTGTTCGGGAGATGGCTGATCGAGTTGAACAGAGGGTATTGCGATGGTTTGGGCATATGAAGAGAATGGATAATGAGCGATTGGTGAAAAAGATAACTAGATCTGATGTGAGAGGTGTAAGGCTGAGAGGGAGACCACGAATAGAATGGATGGACAGTGTGAAGAGAGCGTAGGATGCGAGAGGGATGTCTGTTGAGCAAGGAAGAGTGGCTGTGCATGACAGAAATAAATGGAGAGAAATTGTGAATGAATAAATGATGACGCAGCCCTGAGGGGATATTCTCCCACGTTTGGTCTGATCAGCTAATCAGGTCAGGTGCGGGTAAGGGGATGGGTCTATTATGATGTGGCAGGGGTAAACCAGCTCTGCTGTCGGGCCCTGCTGCGGATGTCACTGATTGCGCTGCGCAGTTGACCCTCATGTGGTGTGGTGTGGTGAGGATCTGTTCCTTCTTCCCTTTGGGGCTAAGATGCGAATGAATGTGTTTGAATGGATGAGTAAATTGGGAGAGTGTCGTCCTGTCTCGGCTGCCTTTCTTTCCTTGGGGGAAGCAGCCTAGGTATATAGATAGATGGATAGATTATGCTGTGCACAGTCTCCAATCTCTGACACAATAGCACGGGAAAAACTGTTATAGTACCCATAGCGGGCTTATGTTTATATTTACTTATGCAATAACTCAGTTATAAATGTTGATTTTCATACCGTGAAACAGGTAAATGGAAAATTAAAAGTGAAACAAGAAGGCATTCAGAGAGTGCATACCTCCACCAGCGCCAATAATATTTGATTTACTCATGTAATTCCTCTTTCCTGCCAGATGAATAATTTACGGTCTGAAATGATGAATTAAATCTACCGTTTTAGTCTGCCCTGTTACACAACGTCAGAGGACAAATGCCTCCTGCATCCGGATTCGGATCCACCTCAAGATCTAATTAACTCCTTCTTGACCCACAGCCCACTTATCCACTAAATTTCATTGAAACCCGGGAACAACTTTGATATATATTGTACATTATCTGCCTCATTACCAATTATATCACAGCAAAAATATATTAAGCAGAAAAAAAAATCTGCTTCAACTTTCCTAATAATAATAAGAGAATCCAAATGTTGTATTACTGTAACGATTTGTGAATCCTTCTTTGATTCTAACCATTTTAAAAACTGTTTTCAAGTACGTTACAGTGTTATAGTGTATTCCCGTAACGTGGCAAAGTTAGCTTTAAATTTCTTAGTGTACACTATGATCAGACAAATCTAGTATTCTCTCATGTACTATATAAATCTGGTCTTACTGTAATTTCTCTTAAATGTTAGTATGTAGGCTTTAGGTATACGTTCATATGCCCTCAGAAAGACATTGTTGGCTAGTTTATACTCGGTACATTGAACAACAAACAAAGTAACATAATCCTTTTGATAACACTGTATTACGGGGTGGCACACATAATTATAATGCTGTGCTTCCATTCTGATGGACGATTTCTAGTGTGTTGAGGGGACCGCTTAGTAATTGACAACAACGTTAAACTTGCATCATTTCCAACTCCCACTGCCTCACCCACGCCCGTACCCATAGACTGAGCCGTCCTCGCAACACATAAGATGCCTCCAGATGAGTCTCTAGTAGAGCTTTATTTACGGGCCATCCCGAAGATCAGTTCGGTACACTTAAAGCCAAAACAAATAATTTTCTCAAACGCCTGAAAATGTCTAGTGACATTCGAGTCACTATTTTGCAAGAAATTACATCTTGGTTTGGAGACTTGTTTTTTTACCATGCAAGAACCATTACTATGTAGCAGACTGGGATGGATTTAGAAATTATCTAGCTGATATTCCATGGCACTCTTTCTTCTCCACTGACATCATTGCTACCCAGCCCCACAACAGTGACTTAATACTTCTTGGTATGGAATTGTTCATACCCTGACAACAGTTTATTAAAAGATTGAACTCCCCAGCAGATTCGACTGTAATTGTTGCAGAGCAACAACGTAAAAATATATAGCATATAACTCTTACTTAAATTTAAAAAAAAAAGAAAAAAAACTCAACCACATTAAAATTTCTAAACATCACTCAAAAGCAGTAATAAATCTCGGCAAATCACACATTATTCCCAACCAAGCATCCAAACTATTAAATAAACCTAGTGAAAAAAGAATTTTCTGGTCAACTCTCAGTTCTTTCAGCAGTAACTTTAACGAGTCATCATCCATTGCCCCATTAGAATCATCAGACTGGATCACTGTACATGACCCTCGTGGAAAAGCTAACATTCTTGCCAGTACTTCTGCCAGAAATTTTACCTTAGAGGAAGTCAGTCAGAATATTCTTGTACTAGAGTCTGATTTTCCCAAAATTGCTCCACTAAAGATACAGACTAGATATGTCAACTCTGTCTTAGACAATTTACCAACTAACAAAACTCCAAATCCGCATGGAATTCCTCCAACAGTTTTGAATATGTATTCCCCAGAACTTCTGTTTTAGCTAAATTCTTCAGACTATTCATACGTACTTTTTCATTCCCTAATTTTTTAAAAGAAGCCAACATTCACCTAATTCCAAAGAAAGGGAGTTCCTCTGATCCCTCTGATTACAGACCATCTCTACCATATCACCTGGTAAAGTAATTGAGATTGCCATGGATATGCACACTGTTAAATATCTTGAACCCAACAACTTAAATAGTGACAAACAGTATGGTTTTCGCAACACAAGAGTCTGTGTTCATATGCTCAGCCTCATTTCTCATACCATCTATCAGTCAACTGACCAATATGGAGAAACCCCTTCAGTAGCCCTAGATATTTCTAAAGCTTTTGACAGAGTGTGGCACCATTCCCCGTTATCCAGATTTCCTTCCTACCTTTTAACATGTTTCGTCCCTCTGTTATCCTCATATCTGAGCAACAGAAAGATAATAGTAAAGGTAAATGAAGTATATCCAGTTTCCACTCAGTTAATACTGGTGTTTCACAAGGATCAGTCCTGGCTCTGACCCTGTTCCACATTCATATTGACGAACTTTTCTGTCACCCATATTCCCATTCGCTCATATTATTTAGATCACTCAACGCCTCACAGTTCCTTCACACTTAACCACCCATTCACAAATTATATATAACTCCCAACTTAGCACAATGGTCTCCGTAATCAAGACATAGCCAAGATCACTGAATGGGGAAAAAATAACACATTCTCATTTAATACTAGGAAAACTATATAAAAACAGTTTACTAACAGGTTGATATTACCCGATTCCTAAACAGTATTACCTTCTATGCAACTAATATTCCTGTCTCTAAAAGTATTTAAATTCTTGGTGTTTCACTTAACAATACCCTTAGTTGGACCTCTCACGTTAGATCACTTGCTATAACCACCTCAAGGAAACTTGAATTATTGTACAGAATCTGGAACTTCTTAACTGACAAAGGAGTTAGTTAAAGTTAACAAGAGCCATGTGCAGTCTCAGCTTGAATATCACTCACCCTTGTTGAGTGGATGTGGAGAAGTTGCACTAACACAACCACATTTTTTTCAGAACAAAGCTATAAGAATAATTAAAACCCTATCAAATATAAATGAACTATCCCCCCCCCCAAGTACGACATAATGTTGCCTCATTTGCATCATTTTACAAATACTTTCATGGCAAATACTGAGACGAAGTTGCATCCATTGTGCCACCTCTCCACGCCTTCCCCCGTGCTACACAAGCATCTGGTAACGCTCATGACTTGACTGTCACACTGCCATATTAAAGAACTTCTATCTATCTATCTATCTATTGCCAGACGCCTCAATCCCGTTTGGGGTGGCCACAAACAAATCGCCTCCAAGTAGCCCTGTCCCCCGCCATTTCATTGCCCTGCTCCCAACTCACACCCCCCTCTCTCATATACCTCTCCACCCCATCCCTCCATATCATCCTCGGCCTCCCCCTCCCTCTTCCTCCCTCCACCTCACTCACATACACTCTCTTCGTCAGTCTTTCACCCTCCATCCTCTCCACATGGCCAAACCACCTAAGTGTGTTCCTCATAACGTTTCCTATCACATCCACATCAACACCACAACGCTCCTTTATATTCTCATTCGTCAGCCTGTCTCTCCATGTGACTCCACAGGCTCCTTTTAAATAACTCATTTCCACTGCTCTCACTCTTGACTTGTGTCCTTCCAACAACGTCCAAGTTTCACTTCCATACGTTAGAGTTGGTATCACAATACTGTCATGTAGTAACTTTTTCACTTCCATGCTCACTTCCCTGTTTCTTATCACTGCTTTCAAAGAACCAGCAATCTTTCTTCCCTGTTGTACCCTTTCAAGCACTTCACCCTCAAACCTCCATCCTTAATCATCACACTACCCAAGTACTTAAACGTACTCACATTTTCCAATTCCTCACCATCCAACCTCGCTGTACATTCACTGACTTCACCTCTCTCAAAGACCATCACTTTACTCTTCCCTACATTCACCTTTAGATTCCGTTTCTTACTCACTCTCCTAAACTCATCCACCAAGCCTTGCAGCTCCCCTTCGTCTTCACTTAACAACACAGTATCATCTGCAAACAACAGTACAGGGAGTTTCCAAACACTATCCTCTCTCACCAGGGACACTCCAACATCCACTACCCTACCTTGTACCTCTTTTATTACCCCATCCATGTACAGATTGAACAACCATCGAGACATGACACATCACTGTTTCAACCCAACTTTCCAAGAGAAAAATTCACTTGGTTCACCATCCACACGCACTGCAGCCTTCGCACCATCGTACATACTCTTCACAGCATTCAACAACTTCCCATCTACTCCATATATTCTTAACACTTTCCACAATCCTTGTCTATCCACCCTGTCATATGCTTTCTAAAGAACTTCTGCCTTTCAGAATTCATTTATTCCCCAGCTGCTTCTCTTTGGAATTCACTTCCCCAGATTAGTTTCTCCTCAAACTTTAACGTATAACTGCAGAAATTCAACTGTTAAACGTTTTTATGAATGGAGGACACCAGTAATTTGGTGTATGGACCTTTTCTTTCTTTGTTTTTCCTTCCTTTGTTCATCATCCTTTTAAAATGGCGATGAAGGAACATATCAAATTAAAAAAAAAATAAATTGAAAACAAAACAAAATGCAATGCAAAGTCATTTAATGGGATCTACTCCATTTCTGTTCATATGAATTTTCTTTGTCTCCAATTCCAGTTCACCTCTAACTTGCTTATATTCCCATTCTGTTCCTGTTCAATCCACAACGGACCCTTGTCTGCTAACAGTGCATTCCTTCCTTCCTGCACAATACATATTCACATTCCTTTTTTTCTTTCTCACAAAACACAACCTCATATTCCTTCATTCTCTCTTATCAACAGGCCGTGATGCACAGATTGAAATTCGAGAGAGACCAGATGTTGTTGAAGCCAAGAGGCAAGACCAGGTATCATTTGTTGAGAGGGACCTGTCATTTGATAAAGTCTCTGAAAGGGAATCAACCGTGGCAAGCATCGTGGCCGAGCATCAAGAAGGAGAAGCCAGGTTTAGTATATATATATATATATATATATATATATATATATATATATATATATGTGTGTGTGTGTGTGTGTGTGTGTGTGTGTGTGTGTGCTGAATTTGTGTATATGATTTTTTTTTATAATTCTGTCTTCACTCAAAAAATATAATGACCAAAATAAAAGTTAATATTAAAGCTAAAATACAAGCCATACAGATTCTCTGTAATGATTAACTGCTGTACCAAAAATATTAATCATGATCTTTTCGCATTATTTCCCCAGGTAAGACACCCAGTTCAAGCCACACGAATCCTGATGCCGGAAACTTTCAGTCATGTGCTCACGCAGAAAATAAAG
Organism: Coenobita brevimanus; assembly: GCF_032717465.1. Lineage (NCBI taxonomy): Eukaryota > Metazoa > Arthropoda > Malacostraca > Decapoda > Coenobitidae > Coenobita > Coenobita brevimanus. Next base: position 6,066,691 of record NC_136990.1, read on the forward strand.
ATAACGATGGAAAAAACAAAAACAGTAAAGAAGGCATTTCCAAAGAGGCGGTTAGCGATGATGGCTGCTGGAAAGACCTGACAGACCTGTTGGTTCAAGCATGTGAACTTGGTGCCACTCTCACAGCTTCTTTCCTCAAGGTATGGAGTTCCCACATACTTTCTTGCACATAGGTTCAATTTCCCATTAGCTTAGTGCATTAATTAGAGCATAAGCAACTATTTATTCCGAAGTTCATGGACGACTGTGCATGAAAACTACTACCGTCTTCATAAGTACTGTACTCCACGGGTTTAAATTGAAGCAGGCTGCGTCGCCTGGCAGGCTATTCATCCGTTTTCTGCAGACACATGCCTTCTTTCTCATTTTAGCGATAGGCAGTACTAGTGATTACATTTCGGTGGACACCGATTACTTTACTGGCCAGTGTCAGTGGCATCGTTACCAATACCGATTCTTTGAGTTATGTAATTATAACATTCTCGATTAAGGGAACCTCACAAAAATGAAATAAAACTGCCCAGGGATAATTAGGTGGAGGATCAGAGTGTCAGATATATGACTTATTTATTTTAGGTAAGTAGGATTATCACTGTGAGGACCGGGGTTCTTTTTATTCATCATTATGCATTTTCTTTTCCATCAGGATAATAGGACCCGGCCAGGTTCAAATCCCCCCTGGGGCAGGGAACAGTTTAAGAATTTGAATTTCATGAAATCAGACTTTACCAATCTACCAGAAGACCCACCGACAGGTTGTAAAAATACCCCCGTTAACACCAATACACCAGTCCTGTATGAGACAGCCCAAGCATGTATCTAATATGGACGGTGGGTGCTTGCGCCGAAGAGGTGACACGCAGAGAGGTGTATGATATGTAGGAGAACTACTGGGCCTTGAGAGCAGGCTGTGAACCCTATGCCCAGAGTTGGACACACACACACAGAAAAAGCCACACTAACGCCTAAGTGACATTATGTGAACAATAAACCCCAGCCAATCCTTAGATATAAACCCTTACTGACCCTGTCCGGCTGGACCGCCTTAATGTACTAAACTACTGTGCATTATATGGTTAAATGGCGACCACACAACGTAATAAACTGTTTCCTAGTTCACAGGAAACCATTTGGCCTGTCACTCGGTGTAGATTCAACCAAAGGCAGCACCACACCTAGTAGACTATGTAGATTAAGAAAAATAACATAAAATAAAAAAAAAGCCTCTGTGTTATTACAAGATTAGCTGCCAGACGCAAAATGGTTTGCCTCACAGATAACACAGCCAACATATCGCAGATTATTAGGATTTTGTTTTCAATAAATCGGAGAAATTTTCTTTAGTACTGAGATTTATCGATATGTAGCTGAGAGTCAGATCTCTGTATTGGTTTTGAAGATAAAATTATTATTAATATTCATCACATCGACGAAAAGATGAATGGGGTGGGCAGAGATGAGTGGGCAGAATCAACCAAGATGGTGATGGATGGTGAGGCATGACTGGTGTTGTAACGCAGAATGGGGAAAATCTAAAGCTTTCTCCTGGCAGACAACAAAATGAATAAGGTATTTTGGTGACACGCTAAGATGGTGGTGGGGCAGCGCGACGGGTTGTATGCCCTGTGAAGACGGTCATTGTAAGTTGGGTGGTGTGGCTGTGGTAAAGGGTAAATCAAGGTTTTCTCTGAAGACGAAGTAGTAAGTACTGTCAAGATCACTAGTTTCTTTATCCCCCTGGCGAGAAGGAGGTGAAAGCCAGTGTTGGTGTAAGAGCAGGCTAATGAATATTGGCGGTTCAGTAGTGTGTATGTATGTGTAACTAGGTGTGCCTGATGAGATGACAATAGCTGCTCTCCTGACTTTTCTCCGTCTTTGTCCTCCATATCCCTCTCGCCAAGGGAGTAAAGAATCTAGTGGTTGTGATAGTACTGCTGGTCTCATAAACTGTACATGTCATTCTAGACTGCAGTTAGAAGAATTAGATTATCATTGATGATTTTGGGATCATGAAACTTATACTCTGTAACCAGGTTAGACCCAGAAGCGACTCTCAAGGGAAAAGATGAAAGCTTCTTATGAGTTATAGCCTACTTGTGATCACTCCTATGATGGCATACTCACAAATGACCCTTAGATAACTATTAGGTACTCTAATGCGGAAACTAATCAGTCAGTAATAGCAAGAAATTGAATATAGCTAAGATTTGTATCATCGTCAGCGGATTATTTATACCTTTACATTGTATGGCATAACACCATTCAACCTGTACAGTCATGAACACTAATAAGGGGTCAGGGTAGTCTTCCACCAGAGGGCAGGTTAATCGCACACGTCCACCCCCCCCCCAGCTCCCCCTTCTTACTCCCACAAAACCACTGATTTGTTAGGCGGATAGATCGGAGCTCTGAAGCTTCGCTTACTCTCATGTCTTGTCGCATGTAATGTTAGTTTAATTTACTCCACAATCAGTGTATTATTACATGCGTAGATCCACCTTCAGTTCCATGAAAAGTAATTATATGGAAGTTTTACCAGATTTCAATAGAATGATCTCAATGTATAGAGTTTGGAGTTTGGTGTCCAAATATTTATCCAACGTCTTCTAAGCGATATACTAAAAACCAAGTAATAGCGACAAGTTATATGATAACTAGCCATATAAGTCCCTCTCCTGCCTTGTCATCTCGGGAGCCACATATCCACCCACCAACTCATACACCTACCTACTCAACCCATCCAACACAACCCACCGACCTAGCCCCTGCCACTCACCCTTCCCAACCACCTGTGCCACCCACCCAGTGCACAGATCCCAGCCATTCACCCTGCCCACCCGCGCACCCACCAAGATCACCTGCCACCCAACATATCTATCTACACTCCTACCTACCCTGAAGCCATCCAGCCTCATAACCCACCAAACCAACCAACCACCCAGAGCAGCCGGGCCACGCAATCTTCTCAGGCACCCTGCCGACCCACTGTGCCCACACCCTGGCGACCCACTTTGCTTACACATTCCGACGACTCATGTTGCCTACCAAACCCTTTCACCCACCCTCCCCACTCACGGATGCCACCCACCCTGCCCAGCTGAAAATGCCATTAATCACATCCACCAATCCAACCCTCCCACTCAACCCACCCACCTCTCCCTGAATACTCACACATCCTGCCCACGCACCCAACTGAGAACCCACCCATCCTATCCACCCACTCATCCCTCCAACCCACCTGCCCAACCACATGCCCAACCACCTTTCCTACCCATCCCACATTCTTCTGAACATCCCACCCATCCATTCGAACTCCATTCATCCACCAAACTTATCCCATTCAAGCCTAACCTACGGACCTCTCCCCGACTTCCAACCGACCCAGCCACTCACCCACGTATTTACCCATACAGTCCAGCCTAAGACACTCCATACACCCCACCCAACCAACCCACCCCACCCTTACCTGCTCACCCACCGCACAGAACCACCACATCCACCAGTCCAATGTCATTCACCTCACCCACCCTACCAACTGACTACATCACACACACACACACACACACACACACACACACACACACACACACACACACACACACACACACACACACACACACACACACACACACACACACACACACACACACACACACACACACACACACACACACACACACACACACACAAACACACACACACACACACACACGTAAGCACACACACACACGTAAGCACACACACACCCGTAAGCACACACACACACACACACACACACACACACACACACACACACACACACACACACACACACACACACACACACACACACACACACACACACACACACACACACACACACACACACACACACACACACGTAAGCACACACACACACACACACACACACACACACACACACACACACAGCACTCGCGCACACACACACACAGCCTCATCTCACTTGGATAATATGCGTGATCTGTCTACTATAACCAGTGTCAAAGAGAGAGAGAGAGAGAGAGAGAGAGAGAGAGAGAGAGAGAGAGAGAGAGAGAGAGACAGACAGACAGACAGACAGACACACAGACACACACACACACACACACACACACACACACACACACACAGAGGGAGAGAGAGAAATACACAGACACACACACACACACATACAGAGACAGACAGACAGACAGACAGACAGACAGAAAGAGAGACGTGTACAGTCACTCATAAAAGAAAAGACCCCCCCTGCGTTAGAGGCAATATAACTCTGGGTATTCAGTGTTGGTAACAATGTATTTGACGTCAGCCATATGGGGGGATGAGGAGGGGTGTTTGAGAGAAGGACGGAGTTAATCTGCACGAAACACTGCTTCAATCCATATTTAGAGTCAAACATACATTATATCTGACTTGTTATATTGTCCTTCACACAAAATTAACTTTATGCTACAAGAACAAAGAACTTTCAGGTGATAACACAATCCTATACCAGAACAATTTATGCATTAATGCCGCACACCTTCATAAATCCCACCCTCTCACTCTCACCCACTCTCACCTTACTCTCACTTTCACTATCTCTCACACTCACAATTTCAGCCTCACTCGCATTCACACCCTAACTGTCACTGTCACTACCACTATCACCGTCACTCTCTCTCTCTGGTCCATTTAGCCGACGAAGGACAGTACTGCCATCACACACATGATCACACATTAATGAGGTGTGTGGCCACTACAGATGTGAAGTAAAACTGTCAATCATATAAAGATAAACCCGGTTCTTAATAAGTTGATAAGGTATCACTTTAATCTATCCCAGACATTGTTTGAAACCAGATATTGAGAAGGGAGGATTAGAAGGCACGGAGTGGTTAAGTAGCAGCTTGTGTCTGTTATCAGATTCTAGGTTGTTGGATTGTGGTTATCAGATTCAAGGTTTTATTTATAATGGCAGGCTACCTTGGTTATAGATATACCATTATAATGTATAACCACATAATACTAAGTGTAATCTATAATTGTGTGTGTGTGTGTGTGTGTGTGTGTGTGTGTGTACTGGGGGGGGTAGCTTTCCGAGCCGTCGAGGAATGTTGAGGAATACAGGAATGCAGTATACTCTCGACTTAAGTCATCCCTTTTACTGTATTGGTAAAGTCGTTCATTCTTTATAATTAATAGTTCACTGTTCCGTATAGCATACTATATGGTGCAGTTTATGGCTCTATAACACTTGTCATAATATTTATTTCATTATTTCCTCATAGTGTGTTATTACTGGACTTGTGTATAAATAACCAAGTAATACCTACCGTATAATGAGTGCCGAATAGTGACACACACACACACACACACACACACACACACACACACACACACACACACACACACACAATTATAGATTACACTGAGTATTATGTGGTTATACATTATAATGGTATATCTATAACCAAGGTAGCCTGCCATTATAAATAAAACCTTGAATCTGATAACCCACAATCCAACAACCTAGAATCTGATAACAGACATGGTTGACACGAACCACTCCGTGCCTTCTAATCCTCCCTTCCCAATATCTGGTTTCAAACAATGTCTGGGATAGATTAAAGTGATACCTTATCAACTTATTAAGAACCGGGTTTATCTTTATATGATTGACAGTTTTACTGCACATCTGTAGTGGCCACACACCTCATTAATGTGTGATCATGTGTGTGATGGCAGTACTGTGCTTCGTCGGCTAAACGGACCAGAGAGAGAGAGAGAGAGAGAGTGACGGTGATAGCGGTAGTGACAGTGACAGTTAGGGTGAGAATGCGAGTAAGGCTGAAAGTGTGAGTGTGAGAGAGAGTGAAAGTGAGAGTAAGGTGAGAGTGGGTGAGAGTGAGAGGGTGGGATTTATGAAGGTGTGCGGCATTAATGCATAAATTGTTCTGGTATAGGATTGTGTTATCACCTGAAAGTTCTTTGTTCTTGTAGCATAAAGTTAATTTTGTGTGAAGGACAATATAACAAGTCAGATATAATGTACGTTTGACTCTAAATATGGATTGAAGCAGTGTTTCGTGCAGATTAACTCCGTCCTTCTCTCAAACACCCCTCCTCATCCCCCCATATGGCTGACGTCAAATACACTGTTACCCACACTGAATACCCAGAGTTATATTGCCTCTAACGCAGGGGGGGGGGTCTTTTCTTTTATGAGTGACTGTACACACACACACACACACACAGTAGTTCACAAAGACTCCACCTACCTACTATCCTCTATGCTTGGTTTTCCCTGAGCAAGATTGGTGCCAAGTCTTAGGAATTACTGTTTGATGGTTGACTGTATAATCACTCAACGGTTTGAACTCAAGTACTAATAAAACTAGTATAGTTATATTTATTTTTTTTTACCAAATTATTCGTTCATTAATACATTTGCCTATTGGATAGCATATCATGGAATTGTAATGGACATTCCCCCCTAACACAGGTACAGTAATGGGTCGAAGGTACGGGAGTCAGTTTATTGTGCAAGCTGCTAATAGAACAATACCCGACACTTCCACCTCTCATCCTTCCGCTTCACCGTCACCAAATGTTTCCCCTTCACCCTCCCTGCTTTCCCATCTCTCCTCTTGGTCTTGTGGCTCCATCTCCCTGTGTAAGCTCTTCCTACAGAACATGGTGCTATAGAATGTCTTCACACAATTTAAATACTCTCAAGTTTCCTACTCTCCTTCTTGCAGAATCTCCTTCCATCATTCTTAAGATAAAGTTTTGTACCGGTTCTTGCACAACCAGTTCTCTCTCTCTCTCTCTCTCTCTCTCTCTCTCTCTCTCTCTCTCTCTCTCTCTCTCTCTCTCTCTCTCTCTCACATCGTCTCTTCTTGTTCACTTGTCTAAACTTCTTCGAGTGGTTCATTTCTTAATGGTTTCTTTCTCATTGGTCCGGCTTCATATTTCGTTTCATATTGTTTCGTTTCATAATAGTTCAGTTCACTTCGGTTTATCTGTCATTGGTTCAATTTCATAGTGGTTAGTTTCATGTTGGTTCGGTTCACACTGGTTTATTTCTTTGTGGTTCGATTCACATTCGTTCGTTTGTCAGTGGTTCCATTTTTCTTCATTTCAGGTTCATATTAATCTGTCTATATGTTCGGTCATTTAGAGGTGGCGCTGGACAGGAACACCTTCCAGTGGTGGCCTCGGTATAACTGGCCGGTGGAGCTGCCTGGGTATACAAACTCATCCTCAGATCCCTCACAATCCCTTGAAAGGAGGATGGTTTTATATCTGAGCTTCAGTTCCCAGTAATTCATCTCCCAGTGGTTCATCTGTGTGTTTCCCAGTAGTACATTGTCCAAAATTCCTGCACACGTCAGATTTGCGCAGCAGCAGCAACAATAGTAGTAGTAGAGTAGTAGTAGTTAGCAGTAGTCTTAGGCTCATTTCAACGTGAATCTAGTGGAATGCAAGCTGAAGCTGCCGGTCTCCTTCATGTCTCACCATCCTCCTTTTGGGATACAGGAAGGGATCTAAGGAATGTTAACTATTGGGAAGTAACTCAGGCTCACCATCCTCCTTTTGGGGCACAGGGAGGGATCGAAGGAATGTTAACTGTTCGGAAGTATATAACTCAGCCTTACCATCCTCCTTTTGGAGCACAGGGAAGGAGCTGAGGCATATTAACTGTTGGGAAGTACCTCCAGTGCATTTGCTTCATCCTGCCTAACCCCTTCGAGCTCAGTTTATGACCAAGTGTAGGCAGACTGGATAAAGTTCATTCACTTGAAACTGGCTGAGATTTTCGTCATTTTCCAGCCTACTTCATGAAGCTCAGTGGCTGAACATGACTATTACGGGCCAAGATCTTTTCCATACTATACCACCTTGACTAGCACCATATTCTGCTGTTAATCTCTTGTTACATAGCACTCAGCATGGAGAGATGATAGTTTTAATCCATGACTATACCCTCTTCACTTAAACTAGGCCTAAAATGGTCATCTCTCCGCCTTAAATTGTAAGATGCAACGAGAGGTTTACACAAGAACTACAAATAAGTCATCGGAATGAATGGGTTAAGTTTGTAACGAAGAAGTGCTGCGAAGCTGATTTACAGCTACAGAACTGTTTTATTCTGCTATTAAGCCACACGAAATAGACTGCAAAAGGACGATATCTGGAGCACGTTAAGGCGAAAAGAGTACACTCTTCATAGCATTTTTTAGTGACTAGCACAGTATTTTAGTGTTAATTTCTTGTTTCAGTTCAGCACTCAAGATGAAGAAACGACCATTTAAATCTTATGTGTTATTAGTAGCCTACATGTTGGTAGGTTTGCATGTAACCGAGTCAGCACAGCAACACATGAGGGCATCCCTCTGAGTATGCCAACATCCTACATTCATGGTAACGATTCCTAAAACCTTCCCAACATAATATACCAATTGTAGAATCTCACGAATTGAAAAAGTTTACGATAAAATTCAGAGAAAAAAGTGATAAAAGAAGTAGAGATGAGAACGCAAAAAGTTATTCACGTCACAATCTCCCCGACCCAACCCATCAACACCCTGAACCGCACCCAGGCGACCCCGGACGCCCCCCTCATCTCCATCTCCATCACCCTCTCCACTAATGCCTCCAACGCCACCATCAAGCTCCCCCACAGTTCCAGCTCGTGCTGGAGGGGAAGTGAGAGCGGGTGGAGGAGGGGGAGTGAGAGCGGGTGGAGTACCGTGAGTGATCGTGGGAGACGAGATGAGGGCGCGTCGGGAGTTGGAGGTGAGGGTGGAAGAGGACAAAGACAGACAAGGGAGTGTGAATGGGAGGAAGGAAAGGTCAAGCATGTCGAGGCCTTTGTGGACACCTCATCTCAGGTCTCTCCACCCAGGGTAAGGAATGACCACCCAGTCTGTCACGATCCACACTACCCTTGCTGCCTCACCCCCGTCCCCTTCCACCCACCCAGCCCCGATGCCAGCCCCCAACACAGTCCTGCACTCTGCATTAGGCCTGACCACGCACCCTGTCACAGTGCCCATCACCCATGCTGTGTCACGCGTGTCCCTCTGCCATGCCAAAACATCGTGAGTGACCACGTCGCCCATGACCAGGTCACACATGACCAGGTTACTGATGACCAGGTCACTCATGACCAGGCCGCACATAGCCTGGTTTTGCATGGTCTGATCGTGCATGACCAGGTCTCACATGACAAGGTCTCACATGACAAGGTCTCACATGACCAGGTCTCACATGACAAGGTCTCACATGACCAGGTCTCACATGACAAGGTCTCACATGACCAGGTCTCACATGACCAGGTCTCACATGACAAAGTCTCACATGACCAGGTCTCACATGACCAGGTCACACATGAACAGGCTATTCATGACCAGATCACGCATGATCTGACCAGAGACGATATGAGCACTGATAATCAAGACACCTACGTCCAGAACGTGTACGATCGAGGGTCATATGGCCAGGACGTGTACGATCGAGAGTCATATGGCCAGGACGTGTACGATCGAGAGTCATATGGCCAGGATGCTTACGATCAAGACAGGTATGACCCGGATGTGTACGATCAAGACGCATATGGCCAGGATGTGTACGATCAAGACGCATATGGCCAGGATGTGTATGATCAAGAGACATATGGCCAGGATGTGTACGATCAAGACGCATATGGCCAGGATGTGTACGATCAAGAGACATATGGCCAGGATGTGTACGATCAAGACGCATATGGCCAGGATGTGTACGATCAAGACGCATATGGCCAGGATGTGTACGATCAAGAGACATATGGCCAGGATGTGTACGATCAAGACGCATATGGCCAGGATGTGTACGATCAAGAGACATATGGCCAGGATGTGTACGATCAAGAGACATATGGCCAGGATGTGTACGATCAAGAGACATATGGCCAGGATGTGTACGATCAAGAGACATATGGCCAGGATGTGTACGATCAAGAGACATATGGCCAGGATGTGTACGATCAAGACGCATATGGCCAGGATGTGTACGATCAAGACGCATATGGCCAGGATGTGTACGATCGAGAGACATATGGCCAGGATGTGTACGATCAAGAGACATATGGCCAGGATGTGTACGATCGAGACGCATATGGCCAGGATGTGTACGGTCGAGACGCATATGGTCAGGATGTGTATGATCGGGAGACATACGGCCAGGATATGTACGATCGAGACAGATATGGCCAGGATGTGTATGATAGAGACACGTCCGCTCAGGACGTCAATGATCAGGACGTCCAGGCCTCAGACATCCAGTCCACGGACGTCCAGGCCACTGATGTCCGGTCCACACACGTCCAGTCCACGGACGTCCAGTCCACAGACGTCCAGTCCACGGACGTCCAGTTCACGGACGTCCAGTCTTCGGGGTCCCAAAAGAAGGCCTCGGCACCACTGGTGAACCAGGGTGCCAAACGGAAGGTTAAGAAAGCACCGAAAGTAATTAGTACAGAAAGAAAAGGACGTACATGGTGAGCCCCGTCTACGGTCTTCTTAGTCCCCAGGACTAAGCCTTCAATATGGCTGAAATCAGTCCTAATTTCATAGGAGCGAGTCACAAGTCCAATGATTCGCCGTAACTTGAGTCACAGCTAAAAACCCCTCTTGAGTGGTTATAGCGCTTAGGAGGAGACGTCTGGCTCGACTATTACAATAAACATGGCCGCCACACAACAGCAACAAGTCCGTCACCGCCAACCAAGAACCTTTCGAGACAGGAAAGATGTCCTTATTGAACTAAGCAATTCAGAATTAGAGAAAAGATATAGCCAGGGCTGTGCTGGCATGATTTTTGTGACAAATTTAGTGCGGGAGACCTTAACAAACCGAACAACAAGGAAAAAGGCACTCACTCCAGAAGTGACAATTATAATAACGCTGCTTTACCATGCATCTGGGAAGACGCAGCTTTGGAGTAGTGACGACTTGTGGTCTTCACAACAACCTGTGAGCAAGGTCATCGCAGAAACACTTAGGGCCCCTTTTTATTTTTTTTCAAATGCTGTGTTGAAACAGTCTACAAAGTTCCCCTTCAATCAGCAGGCAACTGACAGAAACAAAGCTGCCTTTATGCAAATTGCTGCATGCTTAGAAGTGGTTGGTGTTATACGAGTAGAGGGACACATAGTAGTACTGTCTCCCCAAAGGAATTTGAAGCAGAATATATAAACAGGAAAAGACATCACGGCATCAATGTACAAATTGTCTTGGATATGTCATATAAAGGTAGCCTATCGACATTGTTGCCATTCGTCGGGATCCCGTGCTCGTGTTTGTGTTCAAAAAATGTGCCAGAGGAGGCAACACGCTGTCGTCCACAGAAAAAAAGTGGTAAATAAATAATTCCTATAACTAATATCAATCAGTGGACTTTAAATTGAAAAATAATTGAAAAAAATATCATGGTATTTTTGTATTTTTTTTTTTTGTTTACTAAGGCACTTTCTTGATGTTTTTGAAATTTTATTTGTATTAAAAAAATAAAAAAAGGGTACTACATAATCACAAAGCTAACTCAGGAGCTTATGATTTCAACCAAACAAAGTCTCGACTTTGATAAGCTGACTTGGCCCTTAAGTCTCTTATTTACGTCTTTCCCCTAACTAAGACGCCATTACATAAGTACGGCCCGCAGCCTACGCAACTACACAACATAAAAATTCCCCCATGGCTGAACTGCGCTGGTATATCATTAACTTCATGGTCGTGCAGAGACGCAGTCATGTGCGCCAAGAATGAAAATAGTATCCTAGCGCAGATCAAACATACTTATAAAGTAAGAGAGAGAGAGGAAGAGAACATCATAGCGCAGGTAAACATACGTAGTTGGGTATAAAGTACAATATTGTTTATGAGAGAGAGAGGGAGAGGGAGAGGCAGTACAATCATCAACAGCTGGGCTTAATCCGTGTCTTTATAACTTCCACAAATCGGGTAGTGTTGTATAATCCCAGAGTAAAGAAGTGACCCCGGGTACATCGGAAATGACGGGCCGAGCACTGCCCTATACGGAGAAGCAGAAACGTCATACCTCCATGTTCTACTTTCACTCAGTGGCTCCAGCACCTGCATTCGAGTTGATTAAGAAGCTGGTTCGTGGAATTGTCAAATGATCTCTCTCTCTTCTCAGAAAGAAAACGAGAGAAAGCTTCTGGGATCATACTAGGAAAAAGCAACTAAGAAAGATGAAAAAACTGTTCTACATCATTAGTCTTTTAGTAAGATGCCCCCCCCCCCCTTTTTCTTCTCATTTTGGGTACCGCGAAACAATTATAGTCAATTAGGATGGACCTGACCAGATGACCCGCGAGGAGAGGCGAGATAAATGAATCCCATATTTCCCTGTTTGCTTCACCTCTCGTGTTGGCAGTGGTTCAGGCCTCTACAGGTTTTTGAAGTGTGTGAACCATGGTTGTGACCATGTTCTCTTGCAATCAGCCCACCTTAACTGCTTCAACCCAGTGACTTATTTTATATTCGAGCATCCTCCAAACGATATTATTCAGCGTAGGGTAAACCTCTTGCAGTGAAAAGGTTAATGAAGACTAATTTCTAATCCCCAAAGCTCGGAAAGTCTGTTGTGAGTTGAATAAATTCATCTCGAGATATAAAGCATAAAATAAAAACTTTGTCAAAGGTTTTAAGGGGTTAAGAAATTCAGAGTTATTTACCTGAGACATCACAAGATTCTGGCATTACCTGTCTGGCAACCACTCCTAAGAATGGGACGGTGACAGATAGTATATCACCAACCCCAGAGTGTGCTTCCTGAGGTGAAACTGAATATATCACCAACCCCAGTGTGTGCTTCCTGAGGTGAAACTGAATATATCACCAACCCCAAAGTGTGCTTCCTGAGGTGAAACTGAATATATCACCAACCCCAGTGTGTGTTTCCTGAGGTGAAACTGAATATATCACCAACCCCAAAGTGTGCTTCCTGAGGTGAAACTGAATATATCACCAACCCCAGTGTGTGTTTCCTGAGGTGAAACTGAATATATCACCAACCCCAGAGTGTGCTTCCTGAGGTGAAACTGAATATATCACCAACCCCAGTGTGTGTTTCCTGAGGTGAAACTGAATATATCACCAACCCCAGAGTGTGCTTCCTGAGGTGAAACTGAATATATCACCAACCCCAGTGTGTGCTTCCTGAGGTGAAACTGAATATATCACCAACCCCAAAGTGTGCTTCCTGAGGTGAAACTGAATATATCACCAACCCCAGTGTGTGTTTCCTGAGGTGAAACTGAATATATCACCAACCCCAGAGTGTGCTTCCTGAGGTGAAACTGAATATATCACCAACCCCAGTGTGTGTTTCCTGAGGTGAAACTGAATATATCACCAACCCCAGAGTGTGCTTCCTGAGGTGAAACTGAATATATCACCAACCCCAGTGTGTGCTTCCTGAGGTGAAACTGAATATATCACCAACCCCAAAGTGTGCTTCCTGAGGTGAAACTGAATATATCACCAACCCCAGTGTGTGTTTCCTGAGGTGAAACTGAATATATCACCAACCCCAGAGTGTGCTTCCTGAGGTGAAACTGAATATATCACCAACCCCAGTGTGTGTTTCCTGAGGTGAAACTGAATATATCACCAGCCCCAGAGTGTGCTTCCTGAGGAGAAACTGAATATATCACCAACCCCAGTGTGTGTTTCCTGAGGTGAAACTGAATATATCACCAACCCCAAAGTGTGCTTCCTGAGGAGAAACTGAATATATCACCAACCCCAGTGTGTGTTTCCTGAGGTGAAACTGAATATATCACCAGCCCCAGATTGTGCTTCCTGAGGTGAAACTGAATATATCACCAACCCCAGTGTGTGTTTCCTGAGGTGAAACTGAATATATCACCAACCCCAGAGTGTGCTTCCTGAGGAGAAACTGAATATATCACCAACCCCAGTGTGTGTTTCCTGAGGTGAAACTGAATATATCACCAACCCCAGAGTGTGCTTCCTGAGGTGAAACTGAATATATCACCAACCCCAGTGTGTGTTTCCTGAGGTGAAACTGAATATATCACCAGCCCCAGAGTGTGCTTCCTGAGGAGAAACTGAATATATCACCAACCCCAGTGTGTGTCTGAATATATCACCAACCCCAGAGTGTGCTTCCTGAGGTGAAACTGAATATATCACCAACCCCAGTGTGTGCTTCTTGAGGTGAAACTGAATGTACAGTATGGTGCATCCCGCTATATCTCTTTGTCGTCGACTGAAAAAGAATAAGATATGACTAGCAATCGGGGGATATGTATTTTTAAAGTGCCTATGTAAGTGTACACATGCAAGCATGCACACATGCCCAACATTTCCCTAAGCTTCAGTGTTACCAGTATCCTATATCACACACACACACACACACAATATATATATATATATATATATATATATATATATATATATATATATATATATATATATATATATATAAACTGTATACGGTGTACTTACATGCATATAGCTTATAAAGTACTCGTGCTGTATATGCACTTCTAATAATTTTTTTTTCTTACATACACAGGTGTACTGTATGCCGGTATGTTTTTTCATATACACACTTTTTTTTTCTTATACATGTATTCTCCGTTGATAGTTATACATTTCATTCGTCAATTTCATTTTACGTACGAGCGCATTTTTCGTTCTTTTGCAATTTCATGTACGGCCGTGGATTTTCATTGGGTTATACAATTGTTATCTTTCATTTTATTTTCCCATTTAATTACCTGTCCGCTTTTTTTTTTTTTTTTTTTCCGGAGGGGCTTCGGGACGGGTAGGCTATTGTTTCCATTTTGTTTTTTCGTCTGTCTGTCTGTCTGTCTGTTCACAGCTTTACGCGAGAACTACTGGTGCGATTTTGACTATAATTGCAGGTATGATGGGCTATGACCTTCTGATCACCTAATTAAATTTTAGGCCAAACTGGGTCAAGACTCAGGCTGTAGGCCCAAAAAAAATGTAAAAAAGAAAAAGTAAAAAAAAAAAAAAAAAAATCGTTTTTTCGCCATAACTCTTTTCAAATTCGCCATATCGACATGCAACCAGAACCTAAAGGTGCATCTTTAAAATCTGCATCCTATAACCTGCCTCACTACATCAGGGGGGCCACCCCCCAGTGAGCGGTAGGGAGATCAGTGGCAGGTGGGTCGGGCCTAAAATTTTAAGTGGGTATAAAATCGTCAGTTTTCACCTGATTGACTCCAAATTTGATATGTGACATCGTTGACTAGATATCCTCTTGTGTTTATACGTCAGCACTAAAATGACTGCCGGGGACGGGTTTGTTGTGCCTTGGCACCGCTTCTTGTTATTTGTGAGTCGGACATTGTATTCTTTGTTTTCCTTTTCCCTTCGTCCATCTTCCCTTCTTCTTTCCTTTCCT